>NC_065405.1:18151332-18383419 GCF_024362695.1 Pectinophora gossypiella | reverse complement strand
TCGATACATGAAGGTTGTTGGAAGGAGTCAACAGCATTCTTAGGCGAAACTTACTACTTTGGGAAAAACTTTATGCAAATGTATTGACTATGAAAGGCAACGCTTAGAAAACTGTATATTTGGTCGATTCATGAAGGTTGGTGAAAAGAGTCGACAGCATCCTTAGGCCAAACTTACTACTTTGGGGAAAAATTTATGCAAATGTATTGACTATGAGTGGCAACGCTTAGAAAATTGTATACTTGATCGATTCATGAAGGTTGGTGAAAGGAGTCGACAGCATTCTTAGGCCAAACTTACTACTTTGGAAAAAAAATTATGCAAGTGTATTGAATATGAGTGGCAACGCTTAGAAAACTGTATATTTCATCGATTCATGAAGGTTGGTGAAAGGAGTCGACAGCATCCTTAGGCCAAACTTACTAATTTGGGGAAAAAATTATGCAAATGTATTGACTATGAGTGGCAACGCTTAGAAAACTGTGTATTTGATCGATACATGAAGGTTGTTGGAAAGAGTCAACAGCATTCTTAGGCGAAACTTACTACTTTGGGAAAAACTTTATGCAAATGTATTGACTATGAAAGGCAACGCTTAGAAAACTGTATATTTGACCGATTCATGAAGGTTGGTGAAAGGAGTCGACAGCATCCTTAGGCCAAACTTACTACTTTGGGGAAAAATTTATGCAAATGTATTGACTATGAGTGGCAACGCTTAGAAAATTGTATACTTGATCGATTCATGAAGGTTGGTGAAAGGAGTCGACAGCATTCTTAGGCCAAACTTACTACTTTGGAAAAAAAATTATGCAAGTGTATTGAATATGAGTGGCAACGCTTAGAAAACTGTATATTTGACCGATTCATGAAGGTTGGTGAAAGGAGTCGACAGCATTCTTAGGCGAAACTTACTACTTTGGGGAAAAATTTATGCAAATGTATTGACTACGAGTGGCAACGCTTAGAAAACTGTGTATTTGATCGATACATGAAGGTTGTTGGAAGGAGTCAACAGCATTCTTAGGCGAAACTTACTACTTTGAGGAAAACTTTATGCAAATGTATTGAAAATGAGTGGCAACGCTTAGAAAACTGTATATTTGATCGATACATGAAGGTTGTTGGAAGGAGTCGACAGCATCCTTAGGCTAAACTTACTACTTTGGGGAAACATTTATGCAAATGTATTGACTATGAGTGGCAACGCTTAGAAAATTGTATATTTGATCGATTCATGAAGGTTGGTGAAAGAAGTCGACAGCATCCTTAGGCCAAACTGACTACTTTGGGGAAAAATTTATGCAAATGTATTGACTATGAGTGGCAACGCTTAGAAAACTGTATATTTGATCGATACATGAAGGTTGTTGGAAGGAGTCGACAGCATCCTTAGGCCAAACTTACTACTTTGGGAAAACATTTATGCAAATGTATTGACTATGAGTGGCAACGCTTAGAAAATTGTATACTTGATCGATTCATGAAGGTTGGTGAAAGGAGTCAACAGCATTCTTAGGCGAAACTTACTACTTTGAGGAAAACTTTATGCAAATGTATTGAAAATGAGTGGCAACGCTTAGAAAACTGTATATTTGATCGATACATGAAGGTTGTTGGAAGGAGTTGACAGCATCCTTAGGCCAAACTTACTACTTTGGGGAAACATTTATGCAAATGTATTGACTATGAGTGGCAACGCTTAGAAAATTGTATATTTGATCGATTCATGAAGGTTGGTGAAAGGAGTCGACAGCATCCTTAGGCCAAACTTACTACTTTGCGGAAAAAAATATGCAAATGTATTGACTATGAGTGGCAACGCTTAGAAAATTGTATACTTGATCGATTCATGAAGGTTGGTGAAAGGAGTCGACAGCATCCTTAGGCCAAACTTACTACTTTGGGGAAAAATTTATGCAAATGTATTGACTATGAGTGGCAACGCTTAGAAAACTGTGTATTTGACCGATTCATGAAGGTTGGTGAAAGGAGTCGACAGCATTCTTAGGCGAAACTTACTACTTTGGGGTAAAATTTATGCAAATGTATTGACTATGAGTGGCAACTTTTAGAAAATTGTATATTTCATCGATTCATGAAGGTTGGTGAAAGGAGTCGACAGCATCCTTAGGCCAAACTTACTACTTTGGGGAAAAAATTATGCAAATGTATTGACTATGAGTGGCAACGCTTAGAAAACTGTGTAATTGATCGATTCATGAAGGTTGGTAGGAGTCGACAGCATCCTTAGGCCAAACTTACTACTTTGGGGAAAAAATTATGCAAATGTATTGACTTTGAGTGGCAACGCTTAGAAAACTGTGTATTTGATCGATACATGAAGGTTATTGGAAGGAGTCGACAGCATCCTTAGGCCAAACTTACTACTTTGAGGAAAAATTTATGCAAATGTATTGACTATGAGTGGCAACGCTTAGAAAATTGTATCCTTGATCGATTCATGAAGGTTGGTGAAAGGAGTCAACAGCATTCTTAGGCGAAACTTACTACTTTGAGGAAAACTTTATGCAAATGTATTGAAAATGAGTGGCAACGCTTAGAAAACTGTATATTTGATCGATACATGAAGGTTGTTGGAAGGAGTCAACAGCATTCTTAGGCCAAACTTACTACTTTGGGGAAAAATTTATGCAAATGTATTGACTATGAGTGGCAACGCTTAGAAAATTGTATACTTGATCGATTCATGAAGGTTGGTGAAAGGAGTCGACAGCATCCTTAGGCCAAACTTACTACTTTGGGGAAAAATTTATGCAAATGTATTGACTATGAGTGGCAACGCTTAGAAAATTGTATACTTGATAGATTCATGAAGGTTGGTGAAAGGAGTCGACAGCATTCTTAGGCCAAACTTACTACTTTGGAAAAAAAATTATGCAAATGTATTGAATATGAGTGGCAACGCTTAGAAAACTGTATATTTGACCGATTCATGAAGGTTGGTGAAAGGAGTCGACAGCATCCTTAGGCCAAACTTACTACTTTGGGGAAAAAATTATGCAAATGTATTGACTATGAGTGGCAACGCTTAGAAAATTGTATATTTGATCGATTCATGAAGGTTGGTGAAAGGAGTCGACAGCATTCTTAGGCCAAACTTACTACTTTGAGGAAAAATTTATGCAAATGTATTGACTATGAGTGGCAACGCTTAGAAAACTGTATATTTGACCGATTCATGAAGGTTGGTGAAAGGAGTCGACAGCATTCTTAGGCGAAACTTACTACTTTGGGGTAAAATTTATGCAAATGTATTGACTATGAGTGGCAACTTTTAGAAAATTGTATATTTCATCGATTCATGAAGGTTGGTGAAAGGAGTCGACAGCATCCTTAGGCCAAACTTACTACTTTGGGGAAAAAATTATGCAAATGTATTGACTATGAGTGGCAACGCTTAGAAAACTGTGTATTTGATCGATACATGAAGGTTATTGGAAGGAGTCGACAGCATCCTTAGGCCAAACTTACTACTTTGGGGAAACATTTATGCAAATGTATTGACTATGAGTGGCAACGCTTAGAAAATTGTATATTTGATCGATTCATGAAGGTTGGTGAAAGGAGTCGACAGCATCCTTAGGCCAAACTTACTACTTTGCGGAAAAATTTATGCAAATGTATTGACTATGAGTGGCAACGCTTAGAAAATTGTATACTTGATCGATTCATGAAGGTTGGTGAAAGGAGTCGACAGCATCCTTAGGCCAAACTTACTACTTTGGGGAAAAATTTATGCAAATGTATTGACTATGAGTGGCAACGCTTAGAAAACTGTGTATTTGATCGATTCATGAAGGTTGGTGAAAGGAGTCGACAGCATTCTTAGGCCAAACTTACTACTTGGGGATAAAATATATATTAGGGATGGACCGAACTTCGTTTCATTTCGGTTTAACCGAAATTCGGCAGGTTTAACCGAATTTCGTCATTTGGCCGAAATTCGGTTCATAAAACGGAACTTCGGCCGAAATTCGTCATTACGTTGACGAGCGAGCATTCATACATGTCACGCCCAGATCCTTTGCGGGGTAGAACGTTCATAAAAAATAAATATATGTTCATTTGCATAATTTTGATTATAGGTTCAGTAAGGTGAAATGTTTTATGGAGTTTTTTATGTATTAATTATGTAAATGTGTTATGGAATTATTTTTTTCTTGAGTAGGTACTTAAACATTGTTTTAAGTTTACGCGGTTATTATCATAATTAAAACACATAATAACGGGTTCTTACCGCGGATCTACCTACTCCACTCCAATCTCATCAGTCATCCCGTGATCATATGGCACTTGCAACAGTGTCGAAATATCGGGAGTCTCATATCCCCATTTAAACGCGGTAAGAACCCGTTATTATGTGTTTTAATTAGGTACTTAAAGTCAATTGCATTATTTAAATAAAACTCAGAATTACCAACACCACGAGATATTAGTGACTCGCATACAAACTACATTTTACTTTGTTTGGTTCATTTACTACTCAAACGAAATTCCAAACTCTCATTGTCCTTACATGCAGCACATACATAGCACTGTTTTAATAACTTTTTGAGTATTTTTACTATTTCACTCGTGTCACGGATGACGCAATAATGAGCGGCTGGCCGGTTGGCCGCAGAGCCAAGACAGACCCTTAGGCTACAATACATTATCCTATGTTATAAGAAGATATGATATTATGTTATACTGTTACTTATAAATAAATTTCAGGACTGACCATTGAACTTGGCACCCATTTAGATCTCACTTCTTTTGTCGTTCAAGTCAACAGCCAAGGCATTAATCACTATATCGAACTTGGTTCTCACTTCACATTTATGTTTTTGATTGGATTTTATTTACCCAATCTTACATAGGTAATATCTTTGCTGGATTGGGTAAAACATACCCGGCATCTACTTATCTTCCCGAGTATACGGTAAAAATCATTTTAAAAAGTAACTATGTACTTTCACACATGATGAATGAACTTTTTATACCAATGAGCGAAGGGGTGCTGAGTTTGGTCATCCACCTCACAACGCACTCGAAAGAAGGAAGCGATAGGCTGCTAACTTGTCACCACCCGGTACGTCACGTCTCTCTTAAGACTCCAACACAAAGTGTAAATACCAGAGTTGTCTCAGGCGAATTATGTCTTTGTCTATCAAGAAAGGGATCACGAGTTTAACTTCTAACTAATAAAATATAAACTTTATTAAGCTCAATGGCGGTAAACTTGCTTAAGGAAGATAAGTTTAAGCGATATAAAACGCGACAAAGTGTTGAACAATCGCGTCTTAAATAAAAACGTTGTAAAACCACAACTGTGTAAGTCAAAACTTGTGTCCCCTGTGTGGCTGTGTAAAAAGTAGCGGATTGTTCGTACCCCAATCAGTCATAGACCCCCGGGGCGGAGGGAAACTCGAAAAACAAGCCAAAGTGCCTTTAAATGGCGCAAAAATTCCAACTTAATGCGATAACCAGACGTCAAATAGTAAAGAGAGAAATGTGTTTGTTTTTGTTTTTCGTTCCATGTATAGTCTAAGATGAAAAGAATAACTCTTATGCCGATTATTTAAGATGTCTTGTTTAGACAATTTTTAAAACTAGTATTCTTCTTCATCTGTCATGTGGGTTGTGAGGTGTATTAATATTTATAAAAAGTTTCTGAGATGACGATACTCCTATTTTATGTTCCTTAAAAGCATCAGGCCTTTGGTCGGCAGGATGGAAGGGGCAAGTCACAGGCACTATAACCTAGAACCTGACAGAGGGCTGCAGTAACTGTCAGTACTATTTAGAGGCGGAGGACAGGAGTCCTGGTACGGCTTTGAAATAGCCTACTCTAGGCGCTATCCTACTCACGTCAGACAGAGTACTGCGGGGCGGAAGGCAATTGCCCTATTTTTCCCTAAAAAAGTATCATGGAGAATGCTACACCGACAAGAGCGTGGCTCTTAAATTAGCGATAAAAATACTATTCTCAATTATGTCCCAAAATTGTTTATTTAAACGTACTTATCAAACTCATTTAAAGGACAAATTTACTGTTAAGAGCTATTTTTAACTGCTGAATTGATTCATTTAAAATTTGCCTTCGAAAGTAATGTACCTGACCTACTACTTGACCTGATAAATTATGAGGAATACTCAGAGCGCTTACTCGGTTAATTTTCTGTTTATTTTTATCTACAGATAAAGTATTTGTATTTAAAATATAAAGTAAAGTGACTCAAAACTTTCTGAATCATTCTGAAATAATGTTCGTATGTCATCATCATCATCATCATCAAGCCTATACACGTCCCACTGCTGGGCACAGGCCTCCCCTCAATCAACCGGAGGGGGTATGGAGCATACTCCACCACGCTGCTCCACTGCGGGTTGGTGGAGGTGTTTTTACGGCTAAACGGCTTAACGTGGCCTCCGAAGCACGGAATCATCTTACTTTTTCGGACAATCAGGTGATTCAAGCCTGAAAAGTCCTTACCAAACAAAGGACAGTCTCACAAAGTGATTTCGACAATGTCCCCATCGGGAATCGAACCCAGACCTCCAGATGTTCGTATGTAGATGTATAAAAAAACAGGAACAAATTGTAGAAACAAACCGCGTGGAAGCACTCACTCACCACCGACGCAACAATTCATGAAATGCAAAAAGGTTGAACGCCGCGCGATGTATGACGTCACTGCCTATTATTATTTTGAAGCACGCATTTTGTTTTCAAAAAGAAAAAATACCAGCGAGATGAAAAATACCAGCGAACGTGCCCGTTGTTGTGGGCCGCCTCAAATTCCAGGAATTGCATATTTTTGAGTTTCCATTTTTCAAATTCGTTCGACATTAAATCCACTATTTGGGGATACGGTTTTTTTTAGGTATTAATAAAAAATCAATCAGTGAGAAAAATCGAGAGTTGTACTTTGTACATACCTCCTTTGTCGATTGTCAAATATGTATTTCCATGACTCGTAGTATTTTTAATTAAAACGCGACAAGTCTTTCGTCGGTGCTCGTCCAAATCACACTGATTCGATAAACGGTGTCAATTACGACAAGCGTACCTATTACTACTTAATTTAATTTTACTTAGACCAAAGTCTCCATATTCGGTTCATAACTGTAAAAAAGATTTTTTTTGTGGAAGATAGGTAATTATTTATCCATAACTATACTATACTGATGGTAAGTGACGATATGGTCGAAGATGGGACATGCTTACTTAGAATGTGCCTATTTGTTCTTGTCTTGAATAGGCCCAGATTGTACTTTTCGAGAAATCAACTCGCCTACAGAGAATTCTAGTCCTTAACCGCTTCTATTAGAAATGATCAAGTAAAAAGGTTCGTCCAAGACATGAAAGTTGCTGATTGTACTGTTGTGTCTTTCAGCTGTCAGCTGTCACATTAATGCAATGAATATTCGCAGAAACTTCCACATTATGGACACAAGATTACTCAGAGGCAATAAAAATACTTAGAAATAATGTTTGGTGTAACAGCCTCCGTGGTCTAGTGGTTAGAGCGTTAGGTTCATGATCTGGAGGTCCGGGTTCGATTCCCGATGGGGACATTGTCGAAATCACTTTGTGAGACTGTCCTTTGTTTGGTAAGGACTTTTCAGGCGTGAATCACCTGATTGTCCGAAAAAGTAAGATGATTCCGTGCTTCGGAGGGCACGTTAAGCCGTTGGTCCCGGCTATTAGCCGTAAAAACACCTCCACCAACCCGCAGTGGAGCAGCGTGGTGGAGTATGCTCCATACCCCCTCCGGTTGATTGAGGGGAGGCCTGTGCCCAGTAGTGGGACATATATAGGCAGTTTATATATATAATGTTTGGTGTGCTCAATAACTGTAATAGTACATAATTCTGAGAACGGTTTTTTCCATCCAAACTTTGAAGACATTTTCGTAACATAATATAAGCTCACGGCCATATCCAAAGATACATCAATCGCAAGATGAACTAAGTACCCACACCTAGGTCACATTACCAAAATATACACTCGCCCCAAATACCAGCTTATACCTAACAACATTAATAACCATTTTAATAAAGAAACAAATATTCTGCAACCCACAGATTTAGTCCAAAATGTCATGATAGCAGGTTGCCGGTACTGTTGCCATGGTTACGATACGTGGGACACAATATATGTCTCGAATTTCGACACATGTCTTGAAAAGCGATACAATGTGACAGCAGCGTAAGTACATAAAATTATTATTACTATGTTTTAAGGGAGAAATCTGCGGGACTTTCATATACTTGTAAATGTTCCTCTTTAGCATTGCTTTTTTTCCGATCATTTGAGGCAAATCTACAATAAATAATAACAAAAAACATTTCTACATCTCTTATTGTAAAATTCAAACTGTCACTGTCTATTTGAATCTTCAATGTAATGTGTAGTTAGGTAGCTATGTCCCGATTTCTTACCCTAACTGTCACGCCTTTTGACAGACACTTATCCAAACTTGGCAACACTAGTTGCGCAAGAAGTATTTACATACTTATACACGAGAAGAGAAGCCAGCTAACTCTGCGCCGCGGCGTCGCTCGCCTAATGAAACGCTTTCTGTAGCTCATTACTGCTTCATAAACCGGGCGGAGTAATGCAGTAATTTTGCACCTTATTTACAGGATTATGTTGAAGGGCTCAGTTGTTTAGTTGCGAAAAGGTGAAGAGTTCAGAGATCGTCAGAAATAAGAATATTCATTCCTATTATTACAGAAAGCTAAAAATGGTTTTACCATAACACCAACACTTTATTTATTTAATCATTCTTCTTCTTATCGTGTGGGTTGTAAGGTAGAATACCAGCCTCATGAAACCTGGCGTCAGGGTTATGATTGAGCCGCCAAAGGCCCCTGACGTGGCCCGTGTAACGATTACTCACTCACATGAGTAAATAGTAACCGGGAACAACGGCTTAACGTACCTTCCGAAGCACGGATCATTTTACTTTCGTATAATCAGGTGATCAGCCTGTAATGTCCTAACGAAACTAGGGATCACAAAGTGATTTTTGTGATATGTCCCCACCGGGATTCGAACCTGGGACCTCTGGATAGTGAGCACAACGCTCAACCACTGGACCAGGGTGGCCGTAAGTTTGTTGACACTATAGGACTCAGTCCAGACAGTTACTTTTTTCCTTTCGTAACAACGTAATATCAAAATCAGAATATCGAATTTTCGTTTTGGGACTAAAGCCTTGTATATTCTTGTCATACAAATGAATTTCGTCTCAAATCCACTTCTAAGTAATGTATTCTGACCTAATTTTGACGTGGTATAAATGAATTTCAAATCACCACACACACATACACACAGATACTCTATCTCTCACCCTTGCACATACATGAAACACATCTAAACATAACAAAGGGTGTCCTGTTAGCGGAGATTTTTACCGGCGCGCGACTGCGGCTGTCAATTAACATGCAAATTGGAACACCCTGTGCCTATTCGACGAGGTCCGGTACGGAGTGGCCCCGATTTATATGTAAAGCCTCCACTAACCCAGTAAATTAATGTGTGTTTTATAACCAAACATTTTTACACTGAAGGAAAGATACAACATACTAGGTACTTAATTCTTATCATGGAGTATGCAGATCGACAAAATACCAAAATTCAACTTTGTCAAAGTTCTCAGACGGACAGGTAAGAGGATAAACTTTTATACTATCCTATCACCTATTATAAAAACTCTATCACATGCGCTTCGTCTTCTATCGTGTGGGTTGCGAGGTGAAGTACCAACCTCATCAACCCTGGTGTCAGGATTACTATTGAGCCGCGAAAGGCCCCTGACATGGCCCATGTAACTACTCACTTACATTAGTTAGTAGTAACCGGGACCAACGGCTTAACGTGCCTTCCGAAGCACGGATCATTTTACTTTCGACAATCAGATGATAAGCCTGCAATGTTCTAACCAAACTAGGGATCACAAAGTATTTTTTGTGATATGTCCTCACCGGGAATCTAACCCGGGACCTCCGGATCGTGAGCCTTACGCTCAACCACTGGACCATCGAGGTCGTTCACATACGCTGAAGAGAACATAGACATAAATCGGTATGTAAGGAAACAATAAGTAACGCTAATTCTAAAACCATTTCAAAATTTCCTCTTATTTACCTTATTTCAGTGTTTATTATAGCAAAAATCGTGTAATAATTGACTTTTATGTGACTTCTAAAAGTAGTCTGTTTACCAAAATTGTCGTTGTCAAATGCCGTTTATAATTAATAAATCAAAAATAATATATAATCTGTGTTCATCACTAGAGTAAAGTGTTCTAAGAGTGTGCGGTTATCAAACTTAATGAAATAACTCCGATTATAATGACCATCACTACTCTCATCATATTTATCAGAAGCATAAACTATTCAAACTTAATTTAAGAAATGAAAAAATAACAAAATCGTATTTATATATTTCTTATTGGACCTGAGTATACTTAGGAACCGCCCACAGTTTGGACACTTACCATAACAAAACGTCAATATTAAAATTCTAATACAAACTAAGTAAAGGCATTGACGTCATTCAGCCTACTTTAGGAGACGTTCTTTTAAAAAAAAGATAAATACTGCATGAAAAGCAATACTATTCAAAATAGTTTTTTTTTAAAAGCTTAATCTTTCATTTGAAAATATTAAAAATACCTTCAAAATTACCTTACACACCGAATTATAGACGTAATCTTACGATATTTTAACAGCCAAGGAACATTTAATCAATCATTAGATACTTACATACATGAACGCCTATTTCCCACCGAGGTAAGCAGATACTACTATTTCATACAAGCGCTCCGGTTCAAAGTAGATGGTATTAGACCCTTTCTGAGAACATCCCCAATTCGATGAATGTACGTTCTTCTAGGTCTTCCTCCGCCAGTCCTACCAGCAATCTTCGCCAAACTTTGCTTGGCTATTAAATACTTTTACATATGTTCACACCTGTTGTTTTTTTTTAAGAAAAGACTGTGTATTTAAGTATTAAAGCGGGTTCAATTCTATCACATGCAGAAAAAATCCTTTGACCTCGATTTTAGGAAAAATCTCTTACAAATTGAATAAGCCAAGCGAGTAAGTTGGTAGAGAAAATCCAAGCCAGTATGTTTTATTCAGATTGATGGATGGAACTACGCTTTTTCTTTAGTGTTACCCCAAATACATTTTGCTCACGAAAATTGGTTTATCATATAAACCTTTAAGCCGACGTGGAAATGGATTCCGCTTAATTCGTGACGAGTATCTGTTTTTTTTTTTTCAAATGCTAAGAAGTATTGTAATGATATAACATACTAACATTATCCATATTATAATTATTATTTCTAGCCTACTTCATCCCACTGCAGGGCAAAGGCTTCTTTCCCTTTCTTCCACTCCTCTCGATCCACCACGTAACGGGTGCCAAATGTCAAGAGGCGTCGTGGTCAAACAAGACCAAGATGACGTGACGAGTTGGATGCATATTTGATATCTTGGGAACGGAGAGCCCAACATTATACATATTTCAACTTTTAAATTATATTCAAAATCCGGGTACGAATTCCAAAAATCACTTTGTGATCTTTAGTTTGGTTAGAACATAGCAGACTTATCATCCTAGGTGGTCCGAATGTAAGATGATTCGTACTTCAGAAGGCACGTTAAGCTAAAAAATATAAATTTTTCATACTAATTAGTGATTGATGTAAGTACGTATTCGCCCCCTGACACGAAGGTTGCTGAGGTTGGTAATATATAACCACCACGAGAGAATAAGAAGAGAAGAAGAATTAAATTTACGAAGAAAAACAGTTATCGAATCCCACAAACTGATTAATGATTTATTTTTTAATAAGAACAAGCTTTTATGAAATATTATAATTCCGAGAAGTCGCTATTCTAAGGAGGAAATCAATTTTGTTTTATAATTTTTCCTTGAATCCTATTAACCTTTCGCAAGTTGTAAGACTAACATAATAACAGTTATTCAATGGACATTATGTCTCTCCCTACGGAGGAGTAGAGTAATACTGCATAATATCAACTCCGATGAAGGGAGAGCTGTTTGGACGGTAGGATATTTATTCGATTTATAGGATTCATTTCTAATTCATTATCTCTCTAAACATACCAGGGCTTAGACCGAGAGGACGACCAAAAACAAGATGGGCGGATGTGTTCAAAAAGGACCTGTGCATGTGCAATGTCTCCGAGAACGACACGTCTGATAGAGACAGATCCCACCATCAGATGGGAGTGATAAATGCTAAGGAGAGAGAGAGAGAGATTTCTAATTCATCATCTCCCTAGCGTTAACCTGTTTTCACAGGGTCCGCTTACCTAACCTAAATATTTGACAAGTTTGTTTTTTTATAGAACCAGCGCAATTACAGGTATAATCCCCTAGTATAACATTTGAAAACACATTACGGGGCTCCTCATGATGTTTTCCTGGACTGTTGAGCAAACGATAGTCATTTAAGATGAAAATATGAATTCGAAAAAATATCGGAAGTTATGGCTTAGGCCCGTGCTGGATTTGAACCTACGACCTCAATTCAAGCTACAGATTACTTAACAGTTATGTAAAATGTTCTTCCAACCAGGCTACCACGGTTCCCTTTCCAACTACATAAACTGCCTATATAAGTCCCACTGCTGGGCACAGGCCTCCCCTCAATCAACCGGAGGGGGTATACTCCACCACGCTGCTCCACTGCGGGTTGGTGGAGGTGTGCTAATAGCCGGGACCAACGGCTTAACGTACCCTCCGAAGCACGGAATCATCTTACTTTTTCGGACAATCAGGTGATTCAAGCCTGAAAAGTCCTTACCAAACAAAGGACAGTCTCACAAAGTGATTTCGACAATGTCCCCATCGGGAATCGAACCCGGACCTCCAGATCGTGAGCCTAACGCTCTAACCACTAGACCACGGAGGCCTTTCCAACTATCCAACAATAATACTAAGCTAGGTAAAATGAAATCATATAAAATGCAAAGTATTATAAAACAACTTTAATAACCCGGGACTTAATTCACAGAAATGAAACCCTTCCAGTGAAGACAAAGCGACCGAGTTTGCCAATTCCCAGGTCGAAATCCGGGACCATGCAGTCATAGGTGTGCCGGGTAATGCACAAAGCGGATTGTTTAATAAAACATCCGGGTAACCCGGGGAAGTTGGGCACAGGAGTTGTGGTACACCCGGGTAGGTAGTTATGTAGGTTTAGGTATACGACGCTGGTACCTGGCGATAGTTATGTACAAGTCGGGTGCATTAAGACAGACTCACCGCGGGGTTGAGCTGATGGGGTGGCGGTCGTCTTAAGTGCATGGTTTAGTGTAAATAAGGTAATATTATTATATGAGTTAATGGTGTTTATACAGGTGAATAAAAGGTCGGAAAAAGACCAATTTTACGGGTCATGACATTAAAATATTTGACATCAATTACACACAGTTCTTTTATGTATTTAGGTATCTAAATAGCTTCATTGACATTTTTTCTTTAGTTTGCTTATCATTTTCAGAAAGTTATATTAAGTATATTGAATTATTATTCCTTATCTGGCTAGAAGTAACTTTCCAAACAAACATACTTAAACCTAATGCAATAAAGCCACGTAGAGCCGCTACACGTGGCGAACGAACATGGAGACGCAGATTTGACTCGTACTCGTACTAAATAAAATATTCCGTACATTTTACTTGGAGATAGAAGTAAGACGGTGCAGGATAATCCGGAACTTACGGCGGAATTACCGCGCGATGAAATATGTACGGCGCAGGGTCGGATTCATTCCATAGGTAGGAGGCCTAGACTCCACGTCTCGAGGCGCCAAATCCCATGTGCCTACTTTCGCTCTCTTTGGTGTGCGTCAAGCTAGCGGCCTCAAAAAAAAAATGGGCACGAAAAAATAATTTGACCATACCAAAAAATAGTACTCTTACTGAAAAAAATAGTACCTGTTGTAAAAAAATTAGTACCATCACGGTTCTGGATTTATAGCCATGTTTTATTGCACTTGCTAGCTTGACGGTGAGCGAAATTTGGCGAGAGTTAACGACAAGGTCTTTCGCTTTGATTTAAACGGCAAAAAATAGTATCGAAATAGTACTCACCCCCTGCAAAATACCGAAAGTAGTACTTCAACGGTTCCAAAGTTATAAAGGTAGTTCTTTGATCCCGCTAGCTTGACGTTTTGAAAATACCTATTATCTGGGGAATGCTTGCATACTTCAGTTTGTAACTAATGTCAATAAACTCGTATGAAATAGTACTCCCTACCATCATAATTTGGACCTGATTCTCTTTGTAGAAATATGTCAAAAAGTCATTATAACCTATGTCATACATTTATCAAGACGAGTACAGTCGCGAACAAAATTATTACACATGGTCAAGAATGTTGTCAGATTTCAGTATTTTTCCCCATTTTTGGGTAAAAATTGGTGAAGTGCCAGGGTTGTTAGATGAAAGTAATATCATTGTTGAAACTCTTTGAGTTATTCTACAAATACTGCAAATTGTTTATTAACAAACACTTCGATCCGTAACAAATTCAACATGAAGGTATAAATTATAAAATAAAACAGCAGATTAAAAATGTATTATGATGTATTAAAATCACAGATTGTTTTCGATAAGAACTAGACCCATGCAGCCATTTTCTATTAAAATTAGTGCATATGGGTGTATGCAATAGGATTTTTTTGTAATAGCAGCACTGAAGTGCAAAGAAATGGTAGGGTAGACCTCCAAAATGGCAATACTTACGAATAAATTGTGAGGTTATGTAATTGTCTACGTGACTGTATCAACAACAAATGTATGGCATAGGTTATGATGATTTTTTAACATTTCTACAAAGAGAATCGGATCAAAATTATGATGGTAGGGAGTACTATTTCATACGAGTTTATTGACATTAGTTACATACTGAAATATGCAAGCGTTCCCCAGATAATAGGTATTTTCAAAACGTCAAGCTAGCGGGATCAAAGAACTGCCTTTATAACTTTGGAACCGTTGAAGTACTACTTTCGGTATTTTGCAGGGGGTGAGTACTATTTCGATACTATTTTTTGGCGTTTAAATCAAAGCGAAAGACCTTGTCGTTAACTCTCGCCAAATTTCGCTCACCGTCAAGCTAGCAAGTGCAATAAAACATGGCTATAAATCCAGAACCGTGATGGTACTAATTTTTTTACAACAGGTACTATTTTTTTCAATAAGAGTACTATTTTTTGGTATGGTCAAATTATTTTTTCGTGCCCATTTTTTTTTTGAGGCCGCTAGCTTGACGCACACTCTCTTTGGGCAGAATGAAAATGTGCAAATAAACGATAAGGAATAATGAGCAATAAGAAGCTTAAGTATACATAAATAACTCACGCCAATTTCCCACCGGGATAAGCAGATTGTTTCGATGACACACTTCTCTTGCTTCCTCTACATTCATCAATCGTTTCATACACGCACTCTGGTTCAGAGCAATAATAAGAGACTTAGTTCTAAACATCAACCGTAAATCAATGAGCTTGAAGCTTCGTTAGTGAAGCATAAGTAATAAAGAAGAAGACGCTGATCAGGCTATTTCCCTAAAATGAGACGATCTGTTCTTCAGAGGACACGTTACGCAAGGCCACTGCTACTAATTACTTAAGTAAGTATGTATTCGTTAAATAAGCCACGTCAGCGGCTTTTGGTGGCTCAATAGTCACAAACCACAAGAAATTAGTAGAGCTAGATCAATTATTTCCCATTCTACGTATGGCTAGGCGAAAGGAAGGGGACACCAAAGCTTTACTCGGGCACTTAGTCCGGCGCTAGAAGGTTGGGACTGCCGCAGCCGCAATTACACACGTCTTCCACCCCGTCGGGTAGGTACGTACATTGTAGGAAATTACTTACTCACTCCTACTTACTAACTTCAAATGACATTCTGGTTTATTGTGTTTTTTTTTCGTGGAAATGGTTTTGTGAAGCATTGGGTTGGTATGTTTTTACTCAACAAGATAATGATTATACATAACGTACCTACATTCATACAGTCACGCTCGTATCCCTATCTTTCTTTTTATGACGTGACTTATTGTAGATTTGCCGCAGGTGGCATTAACTACTTGGCCGGACAAATGGCGAGCGCTGAAGGCTTCACCCGGTACAAAGTTTAAGACAACATGCCTGAGGGTGCCCAGTTGGGCGCGAACCTCGGCTCAGGTCGTCGTCTGAGAGGAAAAATATTTGAAAGAATTAATCGACCCCAGTGGGTCGATAGCGATAAGCGCTGAATGAGGGAAATCGTCGACCACGCCTGCGGGGTCGGTATCGGGGTCCTGAAGTGTTTGGTGTCGCGAGCTGATTGGCTGCCTCTATGGCTAGAGTCATCGGGTCGTCGGGATCTTATATTATGTCCTTCGCCAATACTTTTCAGTACCGTCCCTAAGCGGGATGTATAGACAAATGACCGACCTCGTCGATCCCATCAATAAACAACCTCATCAATTGTGACACTGATAGGTACATAACAATGGCTTTGACAGTCTGCTCTGCCTACCCAGATGGGAATTACAACAACTTAACATAAAATCGCGCCTGTATCACCAATAAGCAGACGTAGGCAGACGTGAATAATATATACACCCACTTCACGACAGCTAGGGCGAGCCTATTGCCATTAACCGGGCGTAAATCCTGGAAACTACTAATAGCGAATAACAGGGAATTAATAGCATAGCGTCAGACTGGCACGTTAATTAAATAGAACTATGAAGATTTTATGTTAATTTTATCGTGTTCAGATATGTGCGTACGTGTATTCAAACGTGTTCTAGTCCTTCAGTTCGGGAGTAAGAATGAAATCACTTTTCCTGATATTAGTCCCAATATAATTAATCAGTTCTCACACGTAATACAAGAGCGTCCGCCGCGCTAAGACTGATTTTTGTTTTCTATAATATTCATACCAGGACCGGTCGTCGTGGAGATCCTTGGGGGAGGCCTATGCCCAGCAGTGGGCGTCGTACGGCTGATGATGATGATGATAATATTCATATTACATACAACTCACAAATACAAAATTAAATCGAAATAAATTGTGACTCGGACTTGCAAACGACCGTGTTAACCATATAACACCACATGGTCCTCCTGTGTATGCGAAATTCTTTCGATATATGTATCGAGTACTAATATTACTTAGACCGATAAGAAGCCGCACTAAGACTGCTCACCCGTCAAGTCATCAGAACGTCGATACGTGATAAAGCTTACATGCTATACTTACTTCTTAATACTATATATATCTATGCCACTACAAAGACGTACATACTCGTCCTGTCTTGATTAACCTGAAGGTACCCTAAACGCATCACGAGGACCCCAACTCACGGCTGAGCGCGCGACCAATCAATCATTACAGTGTAGTGATTTACACACATTACATGGCACGAGGGGCCTGTCCTCATTCCACGTGATTCTTGGTTTATGAACCTTGGTATAAAACATTAAAATTGCGCCAACTCTGCTGACCTACGTGTATAAAAATAAAATGTCTGACACGTGTAAAGATGTGGGAAATTTGAAATGCTTATTTAAAGCAATTACATTACAATTATAAGTGAATAAGTACACTTAGGTACAAAGTTTACCTTTGCTTAAGTCAACGGTAATTTAACCGGTAATTTAATCAAATCATACCAGTACTCCCAATAAAATATAAAGTCAAAGATAATGATTTATAAATTACATTATTTATTATAATACTACAATGTGCGTGGTGTGTTGTGGATTTTATTATTCCACCCTATTGTCTCTATTCTGTGGGTTATATTTTACAAATCCTTTCAATAACTGTCCGCCCATTTCATACTAAAAGGTTCACTTCTATTTTTATATTAAGCTAAGGTTTCTTTGTGGAAATTAAATACACACGTGTGGTTACATATTATTATCTATTATTCGTTTTATTTTCCTCTACATAGGATCGGAATATTGAATCAAAATAACTTGTCCTTCGATAAACGCGAACTTCGACTATTGTGATGATAGGGAAATTGTTGCAAAATCTGTGAAGGCCAATCCGGGGTATTTATATTCCGCCAATTTTTACGTACCATGACCGTAACTGTATAAATTCAAATTCCATGGGGTTTAGAAATAAAATAAAAATAAAGGTTTGTCGAAAATCGAAATTGGTTGAAACAATGTTGTACCAAGCGGTACCCAAAATCGTACTTAAAAACCCGATTTTTTTCGAGAAATTTCGAGAATGTCGCCATAGAACAAATATATCAACTCATTAAGATGCTTCGAATAAGATATGTCTGGAATCTGTTGATAGAGGGGGACGTTTAGACTCATCGTCCTTTTGTCGAAATCATATAATTAAAGGCAATCGTGTGACACCTAAATATTGCTGATATAAATTGTTGTTACTATAAGTGTTTTCACACTATGTTCAGTCAGAATCCAATCCAAGTATGAGAATGACCAATCCAAAGTGGCCCTGGAACTATTTGTATGGTAGCTTACGCACTACATTCGATATCCGCTCAGTGATTTTCTACTATCCGTCATTCACAGACTCGGGTCGGACTTAGCGCAAAACACTCTAAATGTTTTGCGCTAAAATGGTTCCCGCCAAAAATCTCCTTCTACCCCCAAGCGTTAAAAAGAGTTCAGTCGACGTACAGCCATCGCGCGTATCTGTGCAAGAACTTTAAAAACGTTATAAAGTGTATTAATCGTAATAATTTCGCGTATACCACATTGAAAAGTACAATATAAGCAAAGTACTCCGTGTTCACACTACAATTACAAAAGAAATCTTGTGAGTACCTTTTCCTTTAGTCGATTTTATGTGAGCAATTGCATTTTACAACGACTTATAATTCTGACTAGCTTTCCGCTTGCGATTTGTCCGCGTGAATATTAGTTATATTTACATACGTACATAAACTCACGCCTACTTCCCATTAGTAAATAAGCAGCAGCAGTAAGCAGAGATTATGGAATCCACAGAATGACGGACGGATGGACGGAGAGACGGACGGAACGGATGGTGGACTTTGTTTATATTTATATCTCAATAACCACTCTAATTACACATCTGAAACGAACTTGCTCCAAATAAATCCTTAGACAGTATCCTATATCGATCTCTTGGTTCCAGAATACATAATAGTTCAACTAAATAGTCACTGTGCCAATGTTCATTTAAGACGGTTTGGGACAAATTAATAACAGAGTTACTTTCGCATTTATTATATTAGTAGGTACATATGGATAGAAATGGTTATCACGTGCTCAGCAGTGAAGGAAAACATCGTGAAGAAACCAACATTCCCGAGAAAATCATTTTCGAGTTGGAAGGTCAGACAGGCAGTCGCTTCTGTAAAAAACCGTACCTGTCAAATCTTCAGGTTAGGTAGGCGGACCCTGTGAATAACGGGATATTGCTAGGGAGATGACGATATGGATAGGAGTGGTAGGGGAGCTCAAAGAAGTACTCACCCATGGCAAAGAGGATGATGAGGGCGTTGACCACCCAGGAGCACATGATGACGTCACGGCCTCACCCGCGGTTACATCGCACTGGCTGCACTCACAACACTACGATACTCAATCCTGCAACAAACACAGAAGACTAATCAGATGAAATACTATTGCTTATGATACGGGTTTGAGTCTATTTTAGGCTTAAGCTGAAATATAGTATATACGAGTATTGTAAAAAGGTACTAGGCTCTTCATGTTATGTTTTTGTATAATTATTTAAGTACTAGCTATTGCCCGCGTCTTCCCTCGCGTTAAATTCGGGGTAATACGGTTCCTCTTTCCTAATGTAAAAATTTTTAGCTTCCTGCTTTTAAAACTGTGAAAAACCCATATAAATTTTCACCCCCTCTTTGAAGGGGTTGGGGGCATATTTTGTTGCTAACAAATAGACCGCACACAAATTTTTAGCTTTCTATCTTGAAAATTGCCCTTTCATAAACACATTCAGTCCCTTTTAGGGAAGTGGGGGTAAGAAAGACACAAGCAATAACTTATGCCAATCTCCATCACTTTACCCATCTCCGTTGCTCCGTTTTGGCGTGAATGTCGGACAAATAAACAAACAGAGACACACATACATTTTCATCATTTATAATGTTAGTATGGATTTGATGATTTTCTGTTAAAGCAATAACATCTAGCACATTCAAGATGAGCACACGTTTGTTCCACAAACAATTACAGAGTACACACAGTGTATAAGTCCCGCGCACTAACATAAATCTTTGTGACGAGTTTTTAAAGTAGCTGCTCTTGTTTGATAAATGGCAGCCAGCGAACTCCTGCGGGATAAGGACAGTCTTAATTCCACTTCTTGCTCGTTTTACGGGGTCTGTTCAAGTTAGACAGAGATAACACCAAGTTTCAGGATTACGGTAATTAGAATATACGATCTTTGAGATGGGATTGTCGCGAGTCGGAGCGGTGTGGTCGTCGCTGTATCTACGTTATTGCACTCAACTTGGATGAAAATTGATCATAACTTTCGTATTTTTGGACAAGCTAAGTAATTTACTTAACGAAGTAATTAGCTAAATTGGAATAAGCACTTTATTGAGATGAAAATAGTGTAGATTTTATATTACAGTAGACTTCAAATCTCGCAGGATGATTGGTTGTGAAGGTTATATCTCATGATCTCGTTGAAGTATGCCTTGTAATTGACGCGTCACTTTACATTTTACACGAAACCATTATGATCCGTAAGTAATACTGTATGTTGAACCTATATTTTGAATAAATAACTTATTTTTTTTGTGTTTCATAATCATAGGTACAAATTATTCATTGTCTATAACACAATCGTGTGTCTCAACACGATCCCTCTCGACGGAACCTTGTCCCTAATCTGGTGTGAATACTCCCTACTCTCGTATCCTCTGACAGACAGAGACGTGGGAATTTCCATATCGGGGACACATGCCGCCTATGATAGGTAGATAAATCATAAGCTTGTTGCATACAGAGGTGACATCGAGTGCGTTCCAGGCTGGATTTTTTCTTCACGTGGGTTGTGAGGTCAATGACCGTCACCAACGCTGTTGTCAGGTTTACTAATAGCTGCCAAAAGCTCCTTATACAGCTCATGTAACGACTACATACTTACTTAAGTAAATAGAACCCGGGACGGTAAGCACGGATCTTCGTACTTCCGGACAATCGTCTTAACTTTGCTTGCTTGCAATATCCTAACCGAACTAGGTATCACAAAGTAATTTTATGACTATGTCCCCAACTGGATTCGTACGTAAGACTTCCGGTTCGTGCGCCCGACACTTAATCATGGGTATTAATGATAAATCTCGACTTTGTAGGTGTGTATGCGTTTACATAAAAATCTAGCGGGTTTTTTTTTTACAAAAACCTTGCTTTGTACGCTTAAGAATTATTTACCAGCATACATGATGTAAAATGTCGTAACGGTTGCTTTGCAATTTCTAATTCATTGACATACAATTATTATCTGCCTAAATGATACCACTGCTGGGCAGAAGTCTTCCCTTTTCTAATTTTCATCCTGGGTTTTGACTTTCCGAATCTAATGTATTCTTTTTTCTTCCATGTCCAGCGGTTCATTGCGAGGATCCGGGTGACGTGGCCAGCTCAACTTTTTACAAAGGTAAGTGTATAAAACATTTTTATTTTCTTGTTGGTTTACTCAGAAGTAAATCAATATTTAAATTGCCTCAATATATAATGAGTTAGCGAAGTTTAGAGCGGATTGGGAACATCAAGGAAAGTGCTTCGCGCCGCATACTTCAGCCGTTCATTAGGCGCAAGAATCGTATCAAAGGTGTTCTCGTAATTTATCTTAAGAGGGTTACACCCTTCGAGAACCGCACCTTACAAACTAATGCTGCAGGGGTCGTCGGGGGTCAGGGGGCAAAGCGGGATCGAGAGGGGGTCACGACCCTATAACAATGACCTCTTGACATTTAAGGCCGCGAAGCACTTACATTTGTTGCGGAATTGTGTTCATCGTGTAATTATGGTTCAGTTTAGTTCCACAGTGTCATTATCTGGTGGTAGGACTTATCGGCGTTTGTTTTTATTCTGTAGTTTGTTCCACTTTGATACTTTTGTGGCGGGGGACGCTATTTGTTCTTGCGAAAATCGAAAATATCGTAATAAACTCACCTGTACTGTATGCACTTTCTACTTATGTAATTTGTTATCTAAATAAACATTTGTACGTTCAGCTGCTTTTACAACAAATTGACACTGTTATAAATGAATTGAAATCCTTATGGAAATGAAATCTAGGAATCAGATATTAATATTCTTTAAAATTCTTACTAACTAATCATGCCATGCGTTAATACCTACAACTATAATAATTAAAATAGTTCTACTCTAATAGAAATTTTAATTTGGGATTGTCTTTTCTAAAATGATAGACAATTTTATTGTTATAGTCTGATACCTTGTACATTAGATTATATGTTCATCATATATTATCCATCTTGGGACTTCGAATCAACAGTGGCTGCAAGTTATCTTTGATTACTTGTGGCTGTGCCCAAGCCGTTTAAGATTACGAGGATGTATACCTGTGTAGTTCTAATAAAGTACTAGAAGCCTTACGACAGAAGTTTCTTACAACTCTATTTAGCACGCATCCTTGCCGTGTAGAAAACAAACGCAGGCAACATAAATAATATGATCTCTTAAATGGTGACCTCCCCAATATTCCCTGACGCGGCCCTGACGGTACACAAATCACAGGCAATAGAATATTCTAGCCACTAATTAGCGGCGGGGGCCCATTCCCTATTCAGGGTCGAACTTCAGTGGTTGAAGGGTCCGTGGGTAGTAAGTTGAAGACACCACGTGTTTGGGACGATTTGTCCGCTCTCATACTTCGTTTACTAAGCTTATTCACTCAACGCGTTTCGAATAGGGTTATTTAAATAACTATTTTGTTATTTATGTTGTGACTTACATCATAATGTTACGGGTTCGAATCTCGGCTCCGGCTCTAAACTGATAATTGATATCACGTGGATTTGTGGCCGGTTAATGGCAGTAGGCTCGTCGCCCCTTATTACATGGGATTTAAACATGGTGTACTTATACCTCCGTTTTCCCATTCGGGAATGCAGTCGTGATACTACGCTATGTTATGTTATTACTTAAATTGATCCTTTCAATTGAAAGTAAGACAAAAAAAAAGCAAATACAATCACATTACTTCAGTGCGGGTTAGCAAAGACAGACACGGCCATTCATCTCAGAAAACTAACTACCGGGGATCTTGTTACACCACAGTCGTATTTACTTAAATTTATTTCAAGGATAGTCAAAGAGAATCAGAAATAGTAAATATTATTCGGAAGTGTTTTGACCTTAGTTGCACAGGTGTCATCACGACAATCCGGTTCAGTCTACGGTTGCATACGGTATTTATAAATAAAATTGCTTCCATTTTTTTTTAATCTGTGTATCGGTTTTGTAGACAAATATCTGTACGAGCCCGTCACAAAGCCGATAAAATCCAGTTCGTTTTGACGTTCTTCTCAAAGGATAATCCGAAACATCCACTCTGAAACAACAACTATTTTCGGAGTGCAAACAGGAATTGTTTCTCGCTCGTCGCAATCAATGAAACTTGCCCGGACTTAACTTTCCTTTCCTCGTTAGTACCGCGATCCGTCCTCAAGTTTGCAACTATAGTAGACCGGGAGTCATGACGAGACGAGGGCAATGACCTCACTCTTTTCATACCTTTACAGACTGAAAAGAATTTTTCCCTTTTCCATTCGTACAACCACGGTCCCGCGCCTACCCCTGTCCGCTGCAGAGGTGTCATTGTAAAATTTTCCCTAAAGGCGTGGCAATAGAGCTAATTTTTAGCTCAAGGTAAATTTAAAGATTTGCCCTCGCAGCTCTGGAATCAATTATGCAATCCCGAACAGGAGATAGGCATTATATAATGAAGGGGAACTATTCGAGAGGAGGATTTGCGGATCTGATCGTAATTATTTAAGTGGCTATTGTACGATCTTTGACGGGAAATGTACTGAATAGGAGCTACCTGAATAATCACACCTATATAACTCAGTGAAGATTACTCTGTCAATAGGTACAAGGAAAAATCAAATCCTAAAATAAAATTACTTACATGAGCAATTTCCTCTTTTATTTTCTTTTTCTGAATTCCCAATCGACTGCAAGAAACAGGAGCCTAACGATCCAAATGGAGCCGAGAGACGAATAAAATACGTCTTCAGATTTATTGTTAGCGATGCAGCCTCGTGTCTACGATCTACACAATAACATTCTAGATGTACGTTACTTGGACGTAAAAAGATATGTTACACGTTACTATTTGAAATGTTCAGTTGTCGCTAACTCTTGGTATTCACTATTTACTATGAAAGGCTAGCTCGCCGGTGTATTAAAAGTGTTTGCTAACAACAAATGTTCAGGACCTTCGCGATTCAGGGCCTAGTGCGGCGTCCGCCAGTAATGTATACATGTTTAAGTTTTTTTGATAAATAAACATAATTCTATTCTATTTAGTTACAAGTTATTCTTAACATATGGGAAGACGTAATTCGACTTTTGTAGGCTAACCCTTTCACGGACAGAGATCATGTATTGTGTCATTGATGGTTCATAATAGGTAATAATATGACTCCTCGGGATCGGAACGTCATTAGACGTTCTGTCCTTGAAAGTGATAATTTAGTGCTCATTCCAGAAGACACCTCTTCATTTTATTTTAACTTATCAACCAAAAAGGAAAGGGACGGATGATCGATAGCTGAAGAATGAAACAACATCCCGGACGAATCAATTAGGCATCTTGCTACGAAGAAGGTATGAGACAAGAAAATATATATATTTCTCTGGAAATTATTACAAATAGGTAGTGTTGTTTGGGAAATAGTATACTATAGTAAGAAAAATCTTCCAAATAACACGATTCGGAAGAATTTCAAAGAAATATATCTACTTTTTTGTCTCATACTTTTTCGAGCGTGCTGTTTTCGTAGCAAGATGCCGAATTGATTCGTCCGGGGTGAAGTTCCAGTCTTCAGCTATCGATCATTCGATATTTACTTGTTTCATACTTCTTCGAGCGTTATTTTTCCGTGGTCGGGTTTTAGTTTTTAAACTTATATTTTTATTAGTTTTTACTTATATATTAAGATGACGTGCTTCCGATACGTGTTTTGTGCAAGATTTGGAGATAAAACCTGCCCGGAACATTACTGAGCAATCGTGTTACCAATTTGTTAAACTCTTGAGGTGATTTAGTAGTAAGGTGGAAGCAGACGTGCATACACACATACATAGCGGTGAAACGCATAACTCTCTTTTTTGCTACGTCGCAGTCGAGTAAAAAATGTAGTATACATTTTAGCATGTCGATTATCAGTTTCTTTTCTTTTTAGGCGGATAAGAAAGTGACAGGTATAACTTAAAATAAACTAAGGCGTCTGCTGGAATCTGCGCCAATATAAAATTCAATATATAAAAAAAATGATAGTTCCGTTTTTTCGATCATTTTAAGCGTGTCTATCTAACTATCGCATAAACAAAATAAAATAACGATATACTTGACAAAATAGTTTCCAGACGAACGCAAAAGCAATAGGTAATTCTATTTTGAATCACGTTTCGAGATTATTTATAAACGCTTCACTTTACTGCTAATGGCAGCCAGTTACGCCTGTTGAATAATTAGAACAGTTCTGCGAAATCATTATGGAAGCTCATTTACGTGTGGATACAAAGGTTAAGTTTGAACGGTTTTCGCGCGAGTGCACCGCGCCGTACTGATCAAAGCGCGGAATGTCTTGAACACAACAATTTTCAAGTGTTCACCTCAACTTATAAAAAAAACTTCCAACTTAGACAAAATCTCTTTGAAACTTGTTCCTGGAAGTCACTTGCAAAAAAATAAACGCCAAGTTGTTCGTCCACTTTTTATTCACAGTTCAGCAACTAAGCTGCTCGTTTTGAGCGTTTCCTTTCGTTTTTCAATGGCGTCGTTACCGCTTTTTATGTATCATATTGTTTAGTCCTTTGTGTAAAACTTTATGTCATAAACATAATACATAAACATGACTTTTATAACGCATAATTTTGTTACTTTAAATGGTTTTAAAATAAAGGAAGTGTTCTTTATAATTTATCATGTCGCGTTTGGACAATCTTAGGTTCGCTCACTCTCAGCTTGCTGATCATGTTTCCTAAGGGTGAACACCTAGTTACCTAGCAATTGCCTATTTACTTTAGCCTTAAAAACTCAGAGATTGTAATGTTCTGGAAACACAGACTGCGGCAAGCTGGTCTAGTCGTTTGTTAAACTAAACCAGCGAGCATGCATGAAGACTGATGTGAGTGGAAGATGCGTCATGTCACTAGTGTGTCATGATCGTAATAAGTGGTATTCTGTGATCTCTGCCTATACCAACGTGAAGAAGGCGTGATAAGCGTTGGTGGGAGTTCTAAGAGTGATGCAAGTTGTTTGATTGATTGAATTCTACTTGTTGCAGACGTTTGTCAGTCAGCCACGATCGCAGAAGACAAATTCAATTTCAAAAATATCTTTTCTCAGTAGGTAACATAGTTACAATTTGAATCGTCAATTTTTACATAACGAACGTCTCATCCGCCTAAAACTACTGCAGCTTCTCACAACCTGTATAGCCGGATGATAACCGCGACAGTTCTTAGACGTATGTGGCACAAGGCGATAAAGGGTTTATATTGTCCTTTGTTATATTAGATTCAAGTTGTTTCATCTGATTTAACATCGCAACGGACGACCTGAGCCGAGAATCTAATTTAGTTCGTTCAAGCGATAAATTATATTGTCATGAACTTTGTCATTTACGTAAAACACTTTCTTGGACAATTTTATGTTCACATTAAGATTCAAAATTGTTTGTAAGATTAACAATGTTTTGAGATAATTCTCTAGCACAATTCAACCAATTTAACTTGCATAATTAACTAAATTTAGTTAATTGATTTCTATTAATAGCTAAGTCGTGCATTACATGATGATTACATATTAGTTCTAATTCCTGCAGACGTCATCTAATTTTATTTTAAGTTACACCTGTCATTTTCTTATCCGCTGAAAAAGAAAGTGACGGGAAATAGGCATAAAATTTATGGAACACACGTCAATTTTAAGCTGAAATCTAAAACAACCGTCTAAAAATTTTACATTGGCGAATAACCCGACAGATTTAAGTAGACAGCACGTCAAACGGATTGCATACCAGCGAGATGCTTATTTTATTCGCCCGGGTTAATAATTCGTTTAAAAAATTAACTTGTTGATAATCATCCGTCCCTTTCCTTTTCGGCGGATAAGAAAATTATGGGTATAACTTAAAATAAAATTAGGAGGTGTCTGCAGGAATTGGAGCCATTATATAAATAATTCAAAAGTTTATTATGTTTAAATTTTCTTTGTAACATTTATTCTACTCCATTCTACTCTAGGCAAATATAATACATAAAGAACCTACATAAAATAAAAAGCACCTTATATACGAATACGTCCCACTAACTAACCACAGTCCACTCCGCGACGCAGCTCCACTGCACCACATTAAAGTACCTACCTATCTACTACATAAATAAAACACGGACTTCTTTACGTCCTAAAGAAAAGAGGTGAGTAAACATAGAAAAAATAAATTGCATCGCAGTACAAGGAACATAAAACTCTTTCCTGTGACAGGTCCCCGTATTCCCCACTATTGTGCCGTACAAAAACCAGTTTCCTTACAATTACGGCACTCGTATCTGGAGGATCTGACGTGGACGCGGGCAAGACGCATTACACGCGATACCATCACACTGACACGTGCCGGCACGTGCCAACATCGTGCCAGTTTGGTGCCAAAGCGCTGCCAAGTTTGGTGCCAGCCGGACGTCAGTATTGTGCCGAGTGTCACGCTCAGGAAGCGGATACGACGTGTCCACGATAAATAAGTGATTAATTCGTTTTGAATTTGTATGTTGATTTAAGTGCAGTTTCAGGACTATAATTGGTCAAGTTGTAACTGCTCTTACTGTAGGCTTGAATGTTACTTATATGCGTGGTTAAACTCATCATCATCAATTTAAGAGCCACGCTCTTGTCGGCACAGCATTTCCAGCTACTTTTTTAGGGAAAAATAGGGCACTCTTGCCTTCAGTAAACAGTAGTCTGTCTAACGCAAATGGGATGGCGCCCAGAGTAGTCTGTTACAAAGCCATAGACAAAGTGTGGAGTGGAGTGGTGTTAGTGGTTAAACTATGTACCTAATAAATTGCATAACTTCTCACATTTGTCGAAAATGTTGTCTTTTTGTTATAGATGATCATAACCTGTCGCAGGCACAGTCCGTGATAAGAGTATTACTTTTAGTATTCTGTGGGATGTATAAAGATCGTTTGCGTTTATGAAATTAATAAATTAGAACAACGACATTATTCTATTTAGGTCTATAAATCGTATAAGTATATATTATTATGAGATCAAAATATATATAAAAACATCTATTCTTATGGTACACCGTACTTCGAAGTAACTCAACTATAAAAAATATAGAAAGAGAACAATGCATTTTGCAAAGTTGTATTCTATTTAATTCTTTTTTTTCAGTAATTATTTGCCGTTAAAAGAGTTAAATAAAATACATTTGCAACGGTCTCTCGCCCTTACGGCCCGGACGGGGTACGTAGGGTGCCCCCATTTTGCAGCATCGTGCGGAAAAATAACATTTTTCTCTTCCTCGTCCCGTTGATAAACAGCGGAAAGGAAATTATGGACACAAACATAATTATGCGGGAGCCAGGAACTGTGTGCGCGTAATGCCTCATGCAAATGGTACAGCTCGTATATTATAATATTTGGTTTGGCTAGCGGCAGTTCATTATAATAATATCTTTAATATTTCTTCCTCTCTCATATGGATTGTGAGGTGCATTATCACCCTCATCAACCTCGCCAAAGGCTCCTGACGTGACTTATATAACGACTACTTACCTACATTAGTAAGTAGTAACCGGCACCAACGGCTTAACGTGCCTTCCGAAGCACGGATCATCTTACTTTCGGTCATACAGGTGATCAGCCTGCAATGTCCTAACCAAACTAGGGACCCCAAAGTGATTTTTGTGATATATCCCCAGCCGGATTCGAACCCGGGATCTCCGGATCGTGAGCACAACGCTCAACCACTAGTCCACGGCGGCCGTCAAATATTTTTATGTGATTTAATATTGTTATGTGAACTTAAACTCAAAAAATATCTCTATTCAGTATATAATGTAGTTACACTTAGCCGCTATTATGAATTGGAAGTTGAGTTCATCCACTTAAAAAGCTCCACAACCTGTATAAGTAACCAAGGAAACGTAGCTTCAAAAAAAAGTCTGCAAATGCCGTAGACGTTCTCATGTGATTGTAAAAAATAAATAAAAATACTGAATTTATAATTATTCCATTACATTTTCAAGTCTGCTATGTTTTACTGTAGAAACACCTTGTATTTTTCGTATACTTACATACTATAATAATAAAATAGCTATAATAATGTTTATATTAGAGAAACTTTAATGTCATACTATAAAGCGTACCACTTGGTGTTATCCTCAGAGTATTATCAATCATTCCTTTCTTCTATTAACTTTTAATCCATGACTCATAAAGGTAATTTATCTTTTCGATTACATACTTTGTTAAACTTATAAGAAAGTAACTAAACAAAGTACCTATTAAGTAGCTTATCAAGTATCTGCTTATAAACCTATTTTCATTTTATATAGTAGAGGAAGGCAAAGAGTTTCCCTAAACAGCAGGAAAACGAATATAATTAAATAAAATGTCAACAGGAATACGTTTTTGCCGGAATTAGGGTAATAAAAATTCTTACCTTCTTTACATATTTAACATTTTAGATAAAAAAAAAATTAACAGATATTTACCTATTTGGGAAACGTATTAGGATATCCGGTACACGTCAGGACTGTCCGTATCAGCTGACAGGGAATAACCTCTTCTGAACACACCGGGCTTTGTCAACTAGCAGGTAATCAAAACACTAGGAAATGCAGTTTTTAGAGGTTGTGTGTCTATGATAGGTAAAACGTAACGTTACGTACCTAGGGCGCGCTAGGCTCGGGTGCCGCGGGTGTGGGGTAAGGGGTCGCGAGGTCCGCCAGCGGTGGCGGCGCGGGGCACACTGATCTCAACAGGGGCATTCACAGAGCGCGCTCCACACCGACACAAAGATTTCATAGGGCACCCCGATCCACTGTGACACTGTCATACAACTGCAACACAGTCATCAATCATAACGCGACTGCCGATTGTGATTTCTGAGGATCACTCTCATGATTGCAGTTAAAAAAAATGTAGGTATTCTAACATCTAGTAGGTATAGCTAAGAACTAAATGGATCGACTGTGATGATAATAATTTGAATAAAATATTAAACAAGTTACTCATCATAGGTTTGTCTTTAGAAAATGTTTTTTAACCAACTGCTATGCTTAGAAAGCCTTAATCTGTCGCTTTGTAGATCACTGTGGCGTGTTAGTTTGTTAGAATAGTGTTTTTATCATAATTATTTTCATTGAATGTTGAACTCTCTAATGAAAATATTGTTGTCAATCCGATTTCTGTGAACAAAGCTGACCTTGCATTGTTCTCGCTTTACCTCATCTAATTCAGCACCTTCGAAATTAAATAGCTGTCGCTATAAATACGTCCATACAATGTTTCTCAATTAGCCAGCTACAGTATGAAGCGGGCTTTACCCAGCATCCGACTCACACGGCGCTCACCGCAACACACACACACACGCGCAATCTCAGCGGCCTCGCAGTGTTTTGACAAGCCATCTGTTTATGTGTGCGTGTGGTATACATGCACATCGCATCTGTTTGAGCTTCCCTGAAAATGGCCGACTTGTTACAACGCATGCGCTGTGGCACCAACATCAACTTGCTCAAGAAAAAAATAGGCTTGAGTTGAATTGTTTTCTATTGCTTGGGAGTAAGAGCTAGTTGTACGGTTGAGAGGTGAAATAGGAGTAAAGAAGGGTTGTGGTAGGGCGCGCGGCGGGCTTTTGAAGTTGTCTTGGGGAAGGTAAAGGACACTTGTCACGGGAGCCGCGGCGCGGAGTATGTATGCGACGTTGAGAAGTTAGTTCCGTTCTAAAAGATTTCCTTAGTAAAGAGCTTTCTATTTGCTAGCGGGGAAATGTGGATGCTAAAACACGAGATTTTCACCCTTTAGTTGGCTTCACCTGTTAATTAATTAGCATGTTTGTTTAGGTCAAACGCAACTGAATTTTGACCTAGTTACTCCAACCGTCGGAGTCTAAAGCGTAATATACTTAGGAAACTCGGTGGCAAATATTAATAGTAACAACGAGCTGGTCTGATGTTGGACTGAGGAAATAGCTAGAAGAACAACAACGTTAACGTATCATAGATACAATGATACAAAATATAACCTCAAGTTTGTATTGATTACTACACTTCTAGATCTATATAGTTATAAGACCGAATATTCTTTTAAAATCCAAACCCCATTGTTTATCTATTCTGTCTAGAAATTTCGGCCGTACAAGGATATATAGCACAGATCAATTATAATTCTATATAGTAAGAAAAAATTAATTCGAAATTCAAAATATAAAAAGAAAATTGTATTTTCCAACGATAGTAAATAAAACGTCACATTCTAGCATTAACTTTCCAAGTGTGAAAGGTTTATAACTGTATGAATACTCAGTACTTACTGTAAGCAATACCTCAGCCCGCTGACACTCCGAGGTGTTCCCAGAAACTCTCCGGGTATAAACAGGCAGGTGACGTCATCCAGAGAATGTACACAACAAACAAGTGAACAAATATCTTCGCGATGTACACCCTTCCGGGGTGGCGGGAACTACGATAATGTTTATTACAAGCAACTTGCGGGAAGTTGTAGGCTGTACGTGTTAAGGAGTAGGATTTTGCATAATGTTTCTTTTTTATTGAAATAAGAACTGAATTAAAAATATCGGATTTCTAATCATCTAAAACCTTAGTACACATGAAAAAAAACCGTTCTGGGCTGTTAAGAATTATGTTGGAAATTCCCAAGTATTTGAGGAAATCTCAACAACAACAAAAAAAAAATAATTATAATTACTATAAATTTTGTAGCCTATTACAGAGTATGCATTGACATTTCTGATCCGCATTATGTTACTAGTTTTTGTGTAAGTTTTTCAATAGTGGTTTTCCCAAATTTATTTATAAGACTTTAATATTAGTGTACATGAAGCCTCTCTGGACTAAGACATTCGCAACTAATGTTGAAAACAATAAAATTTACGTTGCCTCACGATGTTTTACTTCAGTATAAAACAGAAATGAAACATAACCAACGCGGCAGCTATAAACCTCGAGCATACAAAATGCAAATTCTTGGAATATTCAGCGCGTAGGTAAACGAGGCACCGGTGTGAGTGTGTCACCCATCGATGATGTAACCATATAGACGTCTAACGTGTGATTTATTTTCGCATACCTAGATTTTTTCTGTCAAGTAGCTGGTGCAAGGGGTGACGAGACGAGGTTACACTGCGTTCTCACTCAAGATCCTAAAACCATTGAAAGGTCACGGAAGTAGTCGCAATTGGTCGATCGTCGTCAACATTAGTAAGTTATTTTTTGATTAATTTTGATTAATGTTAAGTACTTATTATTATTATTATTTTGAATTTCTGCCTTGATTTAGTTTCTTGTCATTTTTGCTTGTTTTTGCTATACCCTCCCGGGTCCATATGTGGTACTATCACTATGTATAACAACTGTTTGCCATATGGTGTGCCATAAATACTTTTACTTTGACATCTAATATCTTGAACTATTAGCCACATGTTTTGACAGAACTTGCACGTCTTTTATTAGGAGTCTAGCGGTTGTATCGCCGATGGAGTCGCCTGAAGTAAACAGGATAAACTTTATTAATCAGCTTACTGTCACTCGCTGCGACTGTCAACTGAGGAATGAGTGTCATTCAATATTATTTTGGGGTGGAGTTAAAGTTATGACTTTTTAATTTCGTCAATAAGAAAATTTCGTTATATTTTCCTAAAATTATATTCATGTATGACAGATATGGGTAGGCCCGCTACAAGGTGGACCGACGATTTGGTGAAGGTCGCAGGAAACCGCTGGATGCGGGCAGCGCAGGACCGATCGTCGTGGAGATCCGTGGGGGAGGATTATGCCCAGCAGTGGGCGTCGTACGGCCGATAATGAATGGATGAATGATGACAGATATCAGGACTGGCTGCGGTTGTTCTATTTATGATATGGGGATTTGCACATAGTCATAACTTCTGTATTGTTTATTCAATTTGAAACTGGTCGGTTTATTTAAGACAGCCTTAACATATATAAAGATATTTTTTAAATATATTTTTAAGATTTGATTGTAGTAAATTTATTTCGCTAATGATGATGGAATTGACCTGTATTTATTATAGTCTGCAGTAGAAAGGGTTGATGTGCAATTATATAAACAAGGGTCGAGCACGCGCAAGCTTCGGAGTCACAAACATCATATTAGCAAGACTGGTGCGCTAGACTAGCTAGACTTTGCTCAGTTCATAATATAATTTGTAAGAACCATCTCTAGACAAGGGCAAACGTTTAAATTATTTCATTAGACAACAGTGTCTCTTCATTCTTATTAAAATAATTTTGAATAGGAACGGTTTATTTTATTAATTCTTACGTCTATAACTTCAAGACAATTTCAAGAAATAGTTAAATATGAGATTATGTGAACGCTTTTTTACTTCAGAAAACATAGATAATATATAAAATCAAATCTAATCAATTTATTTGCGAGAACACATAAAATACAAAAAGGTGGTAAAATTATTCAAATAACAATGTTGTGATGTGTTCGGCCTGCATGTAGGCGTACAAATATGCATAAAAAAAAATAATAATAAAGAAATGGCACATTGAAAAGAAAATTATAAAAAATATACTTATTATTAAAAAAATACAAAATTTAACTATTCATAAGCCTTATATTCATGCTAGCTCGTTCTATTACCGTATTTTTAAATCTTCGTAGCAGCGCTACCCAAATTCGTAGCACGTAGGGAACTGCTACGAGTTCTTTTACTGGCAAGATTGGATGTGGTAATTACTCAGATAATAGCATGTTAGGGATAAATCATGAATGGTGTGCATTTTACCCGAGGCTCTGAGGGTGGTGGAAGCTGAAGGGGAGAGGGAGATGGGGATAGTTATGCAAGAGAAGAAAGAGGAGGTGAAACGCCGCAAACAAAATCACTCCATTTTTCTAAACTCACTGTTTATTGGTATCCACATAAAGGATCAAAATAAAATATAACAAGTGTGCCTCGGCAGCGTCGAAATGAGAATTATTGAAGATGCCAGAAAAAAAATCACAGTTTTATTATAACTGTAATGCGGGATTTTCTTTTTCTATTTTTAATTTTTATCTTACCTGCTTTACCTGATTCGTAGACGGCCCTGAACTTTGTATTAGGTTACTGCAAGGAACGGAACGTTATATTATTTGTGATTTTCTTTTTGAAATCATAAAACGAAACGTATTTTTCACAATGATTATGTTTTGAAAATCATATTAATTAATAAATAACGAAGAAAGACAACGGAATCTTATCAGAATGTTCCGAGAGAATTAAAATAGAAAATAAATCTTTGTCCCGTTTATTTATTTCTTAAATTAAATGATAATTTTTCTATCCTTGGCATCTTGGCAATGGCCCAGTAACGTAGTTGGTTAAGCGCCATCTAACGAGTTCTTGAGAACTATTTATTTTTTAATTCTAAAAAACCTCCCATTACGAATAAAGTTTAAATTGTAATCAGCCAGAATGTTAATTTTGTCTTTGGAAGATGTCAACTAATGAGGTTGAAACCATTACAGGTGCGTTCCGCATGCGATCGGTGAGGGGGGGGTGGAATGTATGCGAACCGCGACCCCGCGGTCGAGCAATTAAAACGTTACCCGTTCGCTTTATAATCATTTATTTAATTATTCTGTTTGCATCATTATACACCTTTCGGATTTCGTTTGCGGTTTTGTCAAATTCTATATTTAGATTCGTCTTTTTTATTTTAAACGTTTTCTGTGCGGTCACTGGGCGATCGCAGATCGATTGTATAAACCGATGATTTTCGAATTCATGTTTGGATTAAGATGTAAGTTAAGTATTCTTGACGTGCCTAAAGCTGAAGGAAAACACGTGAGGAAACATTGCCGAGAAATGCGTTTCGGACGTACGTGACTGTAGTGGGCTGGTTTTTCTTTCGCTGTTTGGAAGGTCAGACAGAAGTCTCTTCAATAAAAAACCGTACCTGTCAAATTTACAGGTCAGGATAACGCCCAGAGACATGATAATGATTTTGGAAGTATTATAAGTACATGTTGTTCGGAGTGCAGTGCGTATTATAATGGAGTTGCAAATAACGACTTCATAAAGCAGCGGCCGGCTGGTCCTGGCTCCTTGCCATAGCTTCGATTGGAAGCCATCAAAACTCAAGTTATTGCGAACTTTCTAGGCTAACACCAAAGTTTTGGCTGCAGATGAAGTTTGCTCTTAGCTTCCATCACGTACTAACATTTCCTTGATTTAACGACTCACAAGAATGATTTAAATAATTCACAGTGTAAGCCTCTTCTCAACTACATAATTTAACAACTTCCTTTGAACCGCCAAAATCACCTGATGACCTGGTCTAGTGGCAAGAGCTTTGGTCTCGCGATCTGGAGGTCCCGAGTTCGATTCCCGTTGGGGAACTTTCACTAAAATCACTTTGTAATACCTAATTTGTACATTGTTTTAAGTTTACGCGGTTATTATCATAATTAAAGCACATAATAAGGGTTCTTCCCGCGTTTAAATGGGGATATGAGTCTCATATCATATCGTTATTATGTGCTTTAATTATACCTAATTGGGTTACGATATTGTAGGTTGATCACCCAATCGTCTGAAATTAAAGATGATATGTGCTTCGGAGGACATGTAAAGCAGTCGATCCCTGCATGTAGTCGTTATTTAAAATGATTAATTATAATATCTTTAAAGTAAGATAATATATTTCTGTAATGATATTGAAATACGCAACACTCCTACGCATAGGTTAGAAGTTCAGGTAACAGCCATAGATCATCATGGTTATACCAATTAATTTTACTTTGGTCTGCGTGATCATCGAAAGGACATCTGTGTATTCTAAAATATTTGAAAGATCTTCGTTTGATCAAGGGAAGATCGAAGCCCAGTTGTGGGACGTACTCTTATACAGACTACTTTTATAATTTATAAAATGTATTTGAATTTGCATTGGCTAGATTTCTCTTCGCGCGTTGAAAGGTGTGACAGGCAATCGCTTCTGTAAAAGACTGCACCTGTCAAATCATCATGTTAGGTAAGCGCACGCCGTCAAGACAACGCTACGCAAATAATTAAAATAAGCACCATGTAAAAGAATGCCACGATTTATTCAACTTCTTCGACATCGTTAAGTATTTACATTTACAATATTAAACGCAGGCAGTGACAGTTGGTAACCAAATATTTGGCACGACAGGTAAACAATATTTCATTTCTACAACATCATTATAAGATATACCTATTGTATATAAGACGCATATTTCGAAATTAAACATACATCAGTGCGTTAAAAAAGCCACATCGAAGTAACTTGACACTTGTGCATATAAAGTGCGCAATAAATTTCATTTCATTTCATTTCAATGCGAACAAATGTCAAATAGCAATATTGTTTTTTTAGATAATCGCTTTGATGTGGCCTTTTTAAACCCCCGGAATTTTCATGAAAATTAATAAGTTAGAAAACTGGTACAAAATGTTTAATTTAAACAGTTTATAATATTTTTCTATAATTCTGCTAACGATGAGTGTTGTACTTATTTTATTGATTTCATTATTTATTATCTACTTTATACAAATTTCAGATATGGCAATCGTTTTGTGACTATACCCGCTATTGAAAATGAACACCGATCAATAGGTTTTTGTAATTATAGAAAGTTACTAGTTAAAAATTAAATTAAAAATACATTTTAAAAATTTTCAATTTTCTTACAATTTCTTTACCAAATAGGCCCTGACAATCGAATGTACAAAACTGATAAAAATATCCACCTAATTACATTGTTTAACCCTTATTGTAATTTATCTAAAACGATAATTATTCTAGTAACAATTTCAATATATTAATTAAATTTTATTATTTCCTAAAGTTTGCTTTCAGCAGTCTTTATTGTCTTAATCATTTTATACGTGTATTGTAAAGTCTCGCCTTTCCTGCTCCTGTCGTTGTTGATATCTGAAACAAAATTATAATAAAATATAGAATCCAAAGATCCAGCCAAGTAGTGAAATGGCATCTATTTCTAGATTAACATTTTATACCTAATTTATCTTTGACCCAGCCATTCGATAGAAAATAATTTAGAGACATCTATCGGTAGCCATTGGTACAATGTTTAAATTTTTGTCTTGTGAACGGTTTGCTCTTAGAGCGTTTTACGTTACAGTTAGCTAGGTAACGTTGCATCAACAGATGGCGTCACTTCTGAATTTATTGTACTTTTTCCATTGTTTAGCCCCGAGGACCTTCTGCCTTCCAGGATAAAAAAGCCATCTAGTGTTCTTTTTTTGAACTTCACGATTTCCAAGCTTGTGATTTGTAACCGTGCATTCCTCTCTAGGCTTTTAACTTACGCTTCCATTCTTTTACTATTGCGTTTCTGAACTTCACTGTTAGATGGCGGTAACGTCGTACCAAACTAAAAAGATTGAGTTTAGATTTATGAGGGAACTTCTTTTCAGCACTCTCTAAGTCTCTACTATATCTGCAAAATAGTAAAGGTTTCCGAATTTAGACCCTGAGTTATTTTAAAAACGAGGAATTTTCTACATTAGGAATTTCTTTTCATATATCATGCGAGATTGGGCTCAACGTCAGCGCTATCCTACGAGCGCTATCCATTTGTCCGGACAAGTCGTGAATGCCATTTGCGGAAAATGTACACACAATAAGTCACGTCAAAAAATGTTAAAAACTATTAAATAGATAAAGCAAAACAATTATAAGTTTAAAAACTAAAATTCAATCATATTTAGAGATAAAACCTATCCGGAACATGTCTGAGTATTAATATTATTATCATTTCAACGTAATTATCGAGTAAAGACAAGGAAACCCGCAATTAAAAGCTAGTAATATTATGAACATGTTTGTAATGTGCAAATTAAACCCTTTCATTTGATAATCAACACATTACCATTCGAATTTCTTTTTCGTGCTCAGTTATGTCGTCTAGAGGGCGCCATAGTCTACAACCATCGGACTTGCCACCGGACAATCAAGACGCTTCTAGTGACACCTTATTTGTTAAATTATGACAGATAGTTATGGAATAGAAGTGCATACACACATACATACATAGAGGTCAAGCACCATTACCCTCCTTTTCGCTTCACCGCATTCGGGTAAGAATTAGAGATAACATTAGTTAGACTACAAAGTGATCGCGCAACCGACCTGGCGCCGCCGGGCGCGTGGTGGCGGCGCGGGCGGCGCCGCGCCGTGTCGTGCGGCCGCGGCGGCGGGCGGCCCGCCGACGACTCCGCGCTCGAGTCCGTCACCGCGCGGCCCGCCTCCTCTGGGGGCAACGGCAACGGCGTCAACAAGGCCTTCTCAACCCTACCAAACCTTCATAATATTCATTAACTATTTAACGCACACAGAAGAAAACATTACACACTTAACAGACATGACCCACTTCTTCTTTTTCTTTGCGAGTCGATGGCGATCGATACTAAATTTTTGCTGATCAATGACCCACTAGCCGAACTAAATTGCTAAGGTAGCAATTTACTCCAGGCAACTTTTAGGTGTTATATATGTATAATTTTAGTCTTCTTATCGTATGAATTGTAAGGTGGAATATTACCAGCCTCATGAACCCTGATGTCAGGGTTATTATTGAGCCGCCAAAGGCCCCTGACATGGCTCACGTAACGACTACTTTTTTACATCAGTAAGTAGTAACCGGGACCAACGGCTTAACGCGCCTTCCGAAGCACGGATCATTTCTTTCAGGCATTCAGATCATCAGCCTGTAATGTCCTAACCTAACTAACTATGATTGATGATACTATGATTTTTGCGATATGTCCCCACCGGGATTCGAACCCAGTGCCTCCAGATTGTGAGCCCAACGCTCAACTACTGGACCATGGAGGCCGTTTTAATTTGAGTAAATGCAGACAATAGGTTTTGTAGTTTAAATTACTACGTATTTCCGCGATGTCCTTGATCATCAAACCCTATTGACTGTGCCACGGGGTTCTCGCAGTTATCATAATGTTCAGAACCAGGAGGGGATCCAGTAGTGGGGTGTATAAGACAGTATACCTTTGGCGTGTTGTGGCATCCGGTAGGAGACGCTGGCGCTGCAGTCGGCGCAGGGCGAGCCGCTCGAGTCCGAGTCCGACTCCGAGCGACGCACCATCAGCGTCATCGCGCGCGACAACGTGTACTCATCTGGAAACCTCAAATAATTAGTAATGCGTCTCTTTAGATACAAAAATACCTACATCCCTACCTAATTCACTCTTCCTCAAGCTTGAGATAATACCTAGGTAAGCGTGCTCCACCGTAGGCCACGTCTTGCCTTACCATCAGGTAAGATTGTGGTCAAATGCAATGACGCATATGTATTAAAAACAATGCTTTCGCTCTTCGAATCTGTTTCGCAGTCTGTCGTTAGCGATGAATTTTCATTTCGAAGGAGAATTGCATAGCAATACATAAAAAATATTTAATTGCTAACAGTTTAATCGTCCAGATTTTAGAACTGTGGAAGGCTTTAGAAGATGCCACCAGTATATTTGGGATAAATGCTACGGTGGTGTACCGCTGTGCGTGGGCGAGCGGTGCTTGTGCGCGTTCAGCCCGCGCTGCGCATGCGCCGGCGCGGCGGGGGCGGCGGGCGCCAGCAGCGGCGCGGGCTCGGCGCGGCCGAACGTGCGCAGCGTGCCCGGCCCCGCCGGGGGGGCCGCGCCGCCCGACATGCTGAACGTGGCGTACGGGCTGATCTCGTACATCTCTGCCAAAATGAAAACAGTTTCCCGTTATGTTCCAGTTTTGATAAAATGGAAGGGGGTTTTAGTACGATGTAGACATTTCATCATGAGCGAGAGATAAGGAATAATACTCCGTGTAGAACGGCAACTCTCCGCTTCCCACCAACGACTGAACTATGTTTACCTCGCTCCCCCTAGAACATAGTTTTTGATAATGAAGGCTGGGCTTTTTATTATTATTTTTCAGTTTAGTTTATATTGTTCGAATATTGAATCTGGGTGCTGATGGTCTTTCGTCTGATTGGAATATTTAATCTTACAGTAATTGCCCGCGTCGCCGGCGCGCCTATAAATATTTATTTTTCATATTTATTGTTCATCAAAACATGCTAATAAAAGTGCGTAATGTAAAAATGTAGATGCAAATCGGTTCAGTAAAGCCTAATTATTTATATTGTGAAACTTCATGATTCAAAATGATTTGTTTGTGATTTATCTGTTAAATAAATAAAAGCTTCTTTCGTAAGTACTACTACCTACCTTAATAAGAAATGACGATTAATTAGCATTCATATAGCATTGTACTCACCCTGATGCTCCTTCTTGCCGGGCAGCTTGCTAGGCGAGGAGGTGTACACCTGCTGCGTGTTGCGGCGGTTGTCTCGCTCTGCACACTTGTCTTCCTCCTCAGACATGTCACCTTGCACGTAGCCGCCGCGCAGGCAGGACTTTGATGGACTACAAAAAGATATATTTAGAAATTGAAATCTCTTATGGCTATATATCTTTATGTTTGTGAATTTTGGATAGTGTGAGACTTTTGGAACATTTCTACTAGTAAAGTCTGTGATCACAGACTTCTTACGTGATTAGCCAAGAGATTAATTTTATTACTTTTAATTCCATAAGTAGTCACATTTTTAAGAAGCTAAAAATTCCATAATGTGTGACATTGGTGGGGTAGTCTAGCTACTGGAGAAATTGACGGTTAGGATCGAGATGTTTCAGTTTCAGGTTTTTCTGATACCTTCTCCTCCAAGCCAGGCCAGCCAGCAGCAGTAGGGCTGCCACCAGCGCGCAGCCAGCGGCCGCCAGCACGACCGTGGCGTGTTCACCGCCGCCCTCGCCGTCCGGCGGGAATTGCGCTGGCGCTGGTATCCGTTCTGGAATTATTTACATTCATTATTTTCTATATCATGCTTTAGTAGTCAAGAATCTTCCTGTGAGTTTATATTTTTTTTAAATTCTGGTAGCGGGACTGTATAAAATTCATATAGCGCACCCACAGACGTCGAAGACAAATTGTTAATAATTAGGTCGTGTTAGTGTAACTAATTCCAAAGAAGTCATAAGGAGTTCATCGACAGCTCCTTAAACAAAAGCTTGACTTGCTCTTTAAAAAACCTGATGATTCTTCATAACCAATCTAGCTAATTGATAATGACCATCTCCTTCCTTACCTCCGTCTTCAGTAAGAGTAGAAAAGTAGTAGTTCCCAAGCGTGGTGCCAGCCGCACTCGTAGCAACAACCTTCAACCTATACCACATGGCAGCTACGAGGCCACACAGCGTTACAGGCTGGGCAGCGGCCGGGACCGTTTGGCTGCGCCACGCGGATTCCTCGATGCCGCGGATGGACACTTGGAACTGCGTCAGTGGACAACCGTTGCTGTCCCACGTCAGCAAGTTGAGGCGGACGCACGTGCTGTTTGTTGAGATTAGGTCCTTCTCTGATGCTGGTTTTGAACCTGTGGATTTTTGTATTCGGTTTTTGGTGACAGCGTTTGCAAATAAAAAAAAAACAACTATCGCTTCGAAGTTTGAAATAAATGGCTAAGCAGTTAATGGTTAGGTTAGGTTAAATGGTGTTTCGACAATCATTTTTTTCTTAAATTCACTCCATAAACGGCGGAACGACGGTAAAGTACAAAACAAATAAAAGTAGCGTTGTTGATGAAACCCAAGATCCAGTTTTGTCGAATCACCAAAGAAAATATCAAATTACTTTTAGACTTATCATACCAGAAGAATCATAACTTACAATTTTCACCCGTTAAATTACATAAGCGTCGAAACAGGCAACTGCTACTTACGGCCTCCTTTAGTAGACACGATGAGGTCAGTGCTCGGCGGGCTGGCGCCCACCGCGTTGTGCGCTATGAGTCTCACGCGATACGCCGCCCCGCACGCGAGTCGCTCCAGACTGTGCGCACGCGCAGAGCCGGCCAACCGCACTGACTGGCACACCTTTTCATCCTCTCGGCAGTATTCTAACGTATAGGCTGGAAATGTAAAGTGTATTTTTTTTAAACTCGTAGATTGCGACTCCGCAAGTAACGTACGTATGACTTGCTGGAACTAAAAAAATAATAGCATGGCCAAGAACCCTAATTTCCATTTGTTTTTTAAATTTACAGCATGTTCGTGTTTAAAGGTTCATACTTTTGCAGGCATCCGGATAACATGGCTATTTAATTATGAATGGACTCACAATGTATGTTAGCCCCCGTGGCGTGCACGTCGGCGTCCGCCTGCCAGGTGAGGTGCAGCCGCGCGGCGCCGGCGCCGGCCAGCGCCAGCTGCGGCGGCGGCGGCGGCGCCCGCGCACGCACCTCCCACACCGCGCGCTCCTCGCCCCACGGGTTGCGCACCGTGCACGTGTAGTTGTCTGATACACTGCGGTCTAGACCTGCGAACGGTCGATGCCATCGTTATTGTTTAAAAATATATACAGCCGCAAAGTCATACAGTAAAGGCGTGCTAAAACAAGTGAAGTAATACATGTAAAAAGTAAGCTTTTTAGATCACCAATAAATGAAAAACCTACATTATGATTGTGTAGTAGTATCAAGAAACTGAAATTTACTTACTTAATATAACAAGATGATGTCCTTCAAGCAGGAACCGCGGGTCGCTGACGATGGGCGGCGACGGTCTTCGGCGACTCCACGACCGCAACGGCGCAGGCACGCCCACCGCCCCGCAGGGGATGCGCACACGCCGCCCAATCGCCGCGTAAATACGACGCCCGAACGAGGTGATCTTCGCTGGAGCTGCAAAAATTGTGAGACATATTGATGATAATTTACCATAATTTGTCATGTTTAGTTAGATAAATTAATTTTAAATCCAGATCAGTCCAGACACGACATGGCACGATAGATGTATTGTATAAATCTGCAATCTGATATTCGGAAGATGAATCAATCCAATATTGCTTAAAATGTAAATCACGTAAATTCAAAAATGTTACATTGACCTTCAACAAGTTTATCCATGATAATTACGTTGAATAAATGATTCTGATTTCTGATTTCTGAATGTAAATTATTTCCAATTCACTAAGTGTCATTAATCTTCTGGTTATTTGTGGCTTTGCAGGTCCCGATAAAGACTAGTTATAATGTGATCTTTTCAGAAAATACTCGGAAAAAGACAACGATAGTTTGCATTGAAACATTTGTTTTTTTTTCTGTTACCTCTAGCGTTGGGCTTCCTGGCGACGACAGCACTCATCTCCCCCTCACCAGAGGACGTAGCAGCTGTCACCCAGAACTCGTATACCTGCTGCTCCTGCAGCCCGCGGACCTCCATCTGATACTCCTCCTCATCATCCTTGTGCAGCACCATCAGTTGTGCGTGTTGACCAGTCCTGAAGGTAAGACGAGAATCATTAAAAGACTTCCATGGCCTAGTGGCAAGAATGTTCGGCTCTTGATGTGAAAAGCCTTCGATTAACAAACATCCACTATCCACCATTTTTATTTAGTTCCGGCTGTTATTTTCATGCGGAAGTCGTGACATGAGGTAGGATAGGAGTTATTAGCTGCTCAATATATATTTTTTTGGACTAGGCTTTGAGTTTCTTTGGTTTTATTAAGGACGGTTATCAAGTTAATAAGATCACATAAATGAATTAATACCAAACCTTTGAGGTCTGTTGTAGACACTGTAGTGTTTGATCTTCCCATTTCTTTGAGTTGGTGAGAGCCAGCTGACGACCACTGAGTCTTCAGAGCTGGCCAGCGCCTTGATATCGGCCGGCGCACCTGGAACTATACAGAATCATGTATATAGTGCTTTGCTTACATTGACATACATACATACATAAACTCACGCCCGTAATCCCTAATGGGGTGGGTAGAGCCACAAGTGATCAAAGACAACTTGCAGCCACTGTTGATACTGAAACCACTGCCGATTTATTAACCCCGATATTGTAGCAATGTATTTAGTTTATCATATCTCCTCCATCAAGAATACTTTAACAATATAACTCCACTTACTGTCTTCATGCGTGGTGCAGTAGACGGGAGCGGAGGCGGGTCCTGCGCCGGCGGCGGTCCTGGCGCGGATCGTTATAGAATAGTTGGCGGCTCGTTGTAATGACTGCAGGACCGTCTCCATGCCTCCTGACCGACGGGTCTCCACCTGCCCTTCCAAGTTGTCCACAGCCTGAAGTAAGTGTAACATTTTATATTCCGTAGTAATTTGATAAAAAAGTGCTTGATCAAATGCGTAAGGCATACTCCACCACACTGCTCTAACGCTACTTGTAGGTCATTTTCCAGTAAGATATTCTAGACTTTAAAGTCTCGTAATATTTAGAACTACTAAATGGTCACATTTCCAAAGGATGACTGTACCTGACAATGCTTTACCTAACTTAAAAAATCGATCGATATCAATCAATAAAAATGTAAAAAGTCAACAATTGGTTACCTCATAAAGAAGTTCATAGCCCAAGAGGACGCCACCACGAGTGGCTAACGGTGGCGGCTCCCACCACACCCGGATGGATTGCGCTGACAGTGGTTCACAGCGGACACGGTCCGGTGGTGCTTCAGGCACTGCAATTAGAAAAATATTTCAAAGTTCACCACTTATGGTATTTCAGTGTACCGCAATAAATGTGGATCTATTCTTTCATTTTCTTTAAGGAAATATGTTTCATAACGCCGTACCGGATTACAGATTATTACTGTTGACATTTATTGCTCATCTTTTATTACCTCCTTCAAGTGTAGTAGCAGTAAGCGGCGCACACGATGGTCCCGCGCCGACGGCGTTGAAAGCTCTCACGCGTACTTCGTAGTGCGCATGTGTGCGCAGAGCTACTAGCGTCGCTTGCGTCGCTCCCCAGCCCGATGCTGTCAGTGCTTGCGTCGTATTCTCATTTGCTCCGACCTCCTTCCACGTCACAACGTATCCTAGTAGCTCGCCATTCCATGAATCTTGTGGTGGTGCCTGCAATTTTGTAGGTTACTATTGAAGAGCTGAAGGATTTCAAGTAATAATTAGTTGAGGTATTGAATATTTTGAATTGTGATGTTTACCTGCCATTTTATAAGAAGTTCCCCGGGAGCAGTAGCTTGAACTTGGACGTTATGTGGTGGGTCTGAGGGTGCTAAAGAAAAAAAAAATACGGGTCAAAAAGATCATAGAGAATAATTTATGAGCGCATATTAAATACACACAAATAAACCCTTACCTTCTTCCAAAGTCTGGACAATAATCGAGTCTGAATATTCACTGTCTCCAATGGCGTTAACAGCTGCTAATCGTAAAGCATACGCAGTAGCTGGTCTAAGACTTTCAACTCTATATTCTAATGTTACTTCCGAGCCGGGTTCTGAAGACTCCTGCCTGGAAAACAAAACATCATAAAGTTCAGCATCATTGTCAACCTTTGTATCAACATCTAAAACAAGACCCTATCTTTGTTCAATTTTTCAACTCTTTCCTACCTCTCGTAAATTCTATCAGCAGGGATATCTCTAGTGGGTGCAAGCGTCCAGTCATCTCGTTCTGTTCTATGTCTGTCTCCTACGACCCTGTACTGCAGGCGGTACACCTGCACTCTTGCATTGCCATCATATCCTCGTCTCCATGCGATGATTGCTCCTCGCGCTTCTCTTCTTGATACGTGGAGACCTCTTGGCGCTTCGGGGAATTCTGATAAATAAAAAAAAATATTGTTGATTTGCGACGAAGGAAGTCTCGTCTGACTTTAGTCACCCAGTACCATACCTTGGACAGCCAAGTATATAAGCAGCTCATCCCTTCCATACGCATTCTCCGCCCGACATCGATAAACTCCGGAGTCTTGCCTTTCTGCGTGTGCTATACTGAGTTGCGAACTGACTCCGCTCTCGGATCTTTTCTCCGATACTGATACCCTGAAAACAATCACCAATTAGTATCAAAATAATATATATTTAGAAAAAACTTAGCAAGAAATCAAACAGAGACTTGCCTGTAGGTAGTAAGGTCAACCCGTTTCATATTATGAGTCCATTGCAATTGTATTGGAGCATCACCTCTCGCGTCGCACTGGAGTGTGGCTTGTGCTGTTCGTTTCACAGTCATATTGCGAGATGAGAACTCGAAATGAGCTGGTTCTAAAATGCAAATAAGCATAATATAAGAATAAACAGACACCTCAGTATGCAACCAACTTGACGCAAAGTCTTGTAGTTTTACTCCGGTATATAGGGGAATAACTCAATGATCGTTGAGGCGTACAAACCATTGACTGAAACGCTAATGATCTTAGAAAGTCCTCGTCCGATGCCATTTTCTGCCCGGCACATATACTGTCCTTCGTGATGATGGGCTGCAGGTGATATACTCAGCGATCCGTTCGAAAGCACAGAGAATTGTAACTCTAAATTGGATATCGGTCTGAAGTCTCCCATTGAAGAACCTGTAATTATATTTAAAAAAATTGTTCTTATTACATAATGAATCACATACAATGCTACTCGTATTTATAAAATTAATGGTGAAATAATATTACCGTGACCCTTTAGCCAAGTAGTTCGCGGTTCAGGGTAGCCTTTAGTAGCGCAATTTACCAAGATTTGAGTACCAAGCAGTACTGACACATCTTGTGGTTCAAATACCCATGACGGTGCCACTGGAAAAATAAAACACATTAAGAAGAGCAAAGAGACAAGGAAGAAAAATCGAGAGAGAGTAGTGAAAAAAATCACCTTTAACAGCGAGTCTGGCGGTGTGGTTGACCTCAGCAGCCGAGTTACTAGCAACGCAAGTATACTCGCCACTGTGCTTCGACGTCACATGCGAGAAGATCAGAAAACTAAACTCATCCAGGGACTTTTCTTGAACCTGAAAACACAGTTAAAATATTGTTTTAAAGTAGATAAAGGTAACGGGAAATTAGCATCAGAGAATAATTTAAGTCTGACCTGCAAATTGGATGGTATGTGCTGTCCATCTTTAAGCCAAGAGAAATACACTGGCTTATCCCCAGATGTAATACCACAAAGAACTTGAATCGAACTGCCTTCAACCAAATCCGTTGGAAACGAAAAACCTGCGATTTTTGGTGGATCTGCAAAAGAGAACAGTTAGTTAAAGATAAAATAATCTTAGATGAAATTATATTATTATGATCAAATAGATACTGACTTCTAACAAATATCTGTACATCTTTTTGTGCGTATTGTCCCGAAGGAGCGGTGACTCGACACGAATACACTCCAGCATCTGCCTGCTCCGCGGGCCATAGAAGTAGTTCTCCACCAAGCCCTGACAATGTTCTCCCACTGGTGGAACTCACATCCATCCCACCGCGTTGCCAACGAATTTCACTGAAAAAAAATAAGGAATTCTGTGTAAATTTTTTTTTTGGAAAGGAAAATGTAACGTTCAGTTTTTGTAACACAAAATCATGCTATCTGAAAACTGATCCAGATTAATAACTTTTTGGAAACACAACATTGAAGAAGGACACAATAAGGGATAAGACAAAAACAAAGGAAAACGAAACTTATAATTTAACTAAGCAAATGCACCTCCATCAACCTGATTGGAAATCCGGAGTAGGGACAGTAGATGGTGGTGTTGACGCCGGCTACCACTCGCACCGGACCGATGTTGCGGATCGACGGAGGACCTGCAGCACACAATGGTACACGTAGATTTAATAATCTAATGAGTCAACAGGGCTAGAAATACAATTTCGTTTACTTGTACCAGATTCTTCAGATTGTAATGTATGTATGTTACCGTAGACATTGAGCCGGGTGGAGTGCTCGACGTGGCCGCGCGAGTTGTGCGCGCGGCAGGTGTAGCGGCCGCCGTCCTCAGGCCGCACCGCCGTCAGGTTCAGGAAGCTCACCACGTCGCCGCTCGGAGACATCATGTGCGAGATGCTCCTGTGGAATACATTATATTGAACACTAAGAGCAAATCACAAACAGAGAAAATCTAAATTTCTGAATTGAACAGGATTCTAACCCACAATGTCCAAGCAATAACCGAAGAAATGATCAAAACTTTTATACACAAGACATAATTATTGGTGAAACCATTCAGTCGATGTATGATGGAAACATTTGTCGAAACCGCTTTGTGAAACTGTCTTTTCTTTGATTAGACTATTGCAGTCCGAGAAAAGTAATTATTCCATGAACTAGAAATAATAGAAAAAATAAATAATAGATGCTTTGGAAAGCACGTTAATCCATTGTTCTCACTGTAGTACTCGTAATTACGTAATCGTTATTGATCAAAGTCAGGGACCTCTTTCGGCTCAACAACTTAGACACCAGGGTTAGTGAGGCCTACCTAAACCTGGGGGCTAAACGATAGATAAAGAATGAATGTACCTCTGCGCAGTATTGTGTTCCTCGATGGGCTGGTTATCAATAAGCCAGGTGAACCGCGGCGGCGGCGCGCCCGAGGCGGCGCAGTGTAGCGCGAGCGCCGGCCCCGGGTGCAGCGCCTGCTCAATGAATGTGTAGTGCAGTTCAGGAGCCGTGTCTGGAACGAAACAGTAATTTGGTTAAAACTTTTTGTAAGCCAATGCTTTGCAAGTTTATTGTGACAAAAAACTATTAGAAATAGATAAGTATTCAACGTTGTATTTCTTTTCGACGATAATGTAGCGATTTAGTCAGTTTGGTAAAGGCTTTTAGCGCATTGATGGTGTGCCGAGATCAAGCAGGTAGGAAATATTATATTATTATAATACGTTGAAAACTGCTGCTTTGATCTTTATTGACTAAAGTCTTGTTAAAATGTATCAAAGGAAGTATTGTCGAATGTTCTATTATAACATCAAAACCGATTGAGAAGTGTACTGGCCGGCTCGAGAACTTAAGTACGTACTCGTGTTTGATGCCATTTAAGCAATTCCAAGAGTCCGGGACTCCATAGGCCCGAGATATGGAAACGACATACAAATAATAATAATATCGTTTATTGACCAATTGCTCTAGGTCCCTGCACTAAGCTCAGCTTGTATCGAAAATTGTAAATTTATGTAATATCATTGCACCTAAGGCACAATGTAGGAGGTATATGCGAGTTGCCACCTAATCCAGTTGCAGGGTTTGGCAACTAGAATAAAATCTCATTTTATACGTATATGAAGTATGTGAAACAATAGTATATTAGACATGGCGTCCTAATGAGCCGCCGTCAACATCCCAAAAGGCCGATAAATCAATACTGATTGAAAATGTTTTCTGCAGGCTGACATAGCATTGTTCCATGGGCTTTCACCATGAGTGATGTCCACTGGCGACATCAGGATCGCATAAATCTGCGCTGTCACAACAAAATCCAATCAGCGCTTAGAGTGAGGGTATAAACAAGGCTGGGGATGTATGGCGGTCGTTTATCACGGATCATAACGCGGGCTATTAGCCGGGAAATATGGCCTCCTGACGACCATGCGTCACTGAGGGTTACCAAGATGTGTTGGAGTTAGCGCCGAGCCGGACGCGGCGATTGCTCTGTGGGGAGTAGAGGGTAGCAGTACAAATGTTGTAAGATTTAAGTAAGTTTGCTCTAAACAGAAAACTGGAACGTTAGACAGCCCATGTCGTTTTGTAATGGAATAGGAACAAGTATTATATTCTAAATTAAATCACCACCGAGCGCGTAAAAATTTTAAGTCTGTGGACATTAAAAACAAAAAAAGATATAAAATAATTTATTAGAAAGACTAAGTCTCTTTTCTACCGATAGTAAAAACAATGGAAGAATTCTATCATTTTATTACTTTTCTTCTGATAAAAGGTAAAAAATTATGGTCAACATTTTTATCCGGATTGAAATTAATTGAAAGAAGTTTTTTGCTGTTTTACAAAACAAGGCGCTTACGAGCCTTTCGCTATAAGGCAACGCTATGTAATAAACTTTACAAAAGTGCGCACATAACGACCACTCCGTCCCATCCTTGCAGAAGTCTGTTTCTAAATGTAACTGACTGTAGCATGAAATATGGAAAGCCTTATTTAGTTGAGATTCGAACGGGATCTAAATTACTGGCGTCGGGTGGCGTTTGAGATGTTTATTACTGGTGAAACCGGACGCGCTTGACAAGCAATACGTTACGACGCGGCTCAGAGGCAGCCTTTCAGCGGACGATGCTTTACGACCTATAAACTAGTCTAAGGGTCGGTGCTTGTTATCTATTCAAAGACAACAATAATAGCCAGATCGTAAAATATTTCCATTGCGGTTTAGGAGGTTGTCAAGACTGGCTTGTTAGTCTATAATTGTCATGACCTATTTTAACGTGATAGTAAATATAGAATAGTTGTTAGTAATACTCAGATCATCTAGAAAATTTATTGCTTATCAAGTCTGACTCTGCATACGGCAATGTTTGCTATTTTATATCCGTTATTTTGTGCAAAATTACCGGATCGTGACCTAAATAGATTAACACGGAAACACCACGAACAACCACAGTAACTTTAAGTCCTTGCTATCGTTTTGTAGGCTTCCGTAATAAAAATAACGTCAGTTTAAAATGGGCGCGCATTTCGGCTTTTATTACTTGCACCATATATCTGCGTGTTGGCGCGGCGCCCGGCGCGTGGCTCGTGGCGCGCGGCTACCAAACAGTACTGCTCTGTTCATTTATACAGACTAATTGCCAATTTGCATATGGAGATAATACCGTTACGGATAAATCGACTTTAATACTCGAATTCTTATTTCAAAAATGTATAGTTTCGAATTTGCGCGGTTAAGAGCATTCAAAAAATATAATCCGGGGAAGCTTGGTTGTAGTGTGTTATGAGCAGATGTTGTAAGTGAATGTGAAGTGCGCTTTTATTTTAATTTTAAGATACTAATAAATAATGTTCTTGCTCTATTGTACCTGATCTACCTGACTGACTTAATGTAGACTTTTTTATACAAGTAGCATTATTATTATCACAGGATACACATTAAGTCAATGTTTCATAAAACCGTAAATTCTCGTCCGTTCCACCTTTTATTGTAGGAAACGGTCCGACGTCGGCGTGAATAGGGTATAATTCGGTGATATTGTCAGATGTGAAGAAGTTATGGGCCATAGATAGTCACCGTTATTCCATTACGCGGGATTAGCGTTGTACTCGCGATATCGCTCCCGTGAGTTATTGCTCGTGTCGAATTATGCATTCAGAAGAGCTTCAATAATTGCTTATCATATGATATTTGTGGGGACATTACTTAGAAATCGGTAGCTCATAAATATTCAGCAGGTGACGGGACGATGAGTGTCGGTTTAATCTAATATACGTACTCTTTTGTCGAGGTGTTGTTAAAAGTGCTTGACGAGGAATGAAGTGTTTAATTTGACCTATTCGCATGCCAATCTGTACTAAAAATGTACTTACCACGGCATACGACCACGGATATCTCCTAAAAATCACTATTCGGAAGAATTACGGAGAAATATTTATTTGTTTCATACTTTTTAAAGCGCGATTTTTCTATAGTCGGGTTTTAGTGGTTTTAGTCGGGCTTATACTTCTATATTGGTCAGGTGGTAGGCATAAACTACTTAATACCAGTCAAACTGCGCCAAATAAAGTGCTTTTAGAAACGCCAGTACAATTTGGAACTTAATCCTTATTTCGATAATACCGGTAAACATAAATAATAAGTTCAGATGCCGAAGTTTGATTGAGCTTCAGTTTCCAATCACAACTAGTTCCCAAATTCCCTTTTGCAGGAACACTGCATTCAGACTGTGTAGTATGTAAATTGGTCCAATACTGAAAGTTGCCTGTAGAATGCCTGTACATATACAAGGTGCTAGTATTACTGTACCGTATACTCAGGGGGATGATTCATCTCATGATTCTGAGTTAATATCAAAAAGGTAAATCTAAGTATCAAAATTAATGTTATTTTTGTGCGTTTCTAAAAATGTTTTCTATTCTATAGTTTTGCGACGGAAAATTCCATTTGATATTAAGTCAGAATTATGAGCTGATCCTCCTCAATATTCGTTAAGATGTCACTTACATCCCATACAAGTACGTACACAGAGCCATACGAGTGCGTATGGGTGTTAGTGACATCGTAAGATAGAGCGGAATTTCCTTCTGGTAGGTACATTTAAGGATTATTTTCAGTTCTATATTTTTGCGACGGAAAATTTCACCTGAATCATGGTGTGAATCATCCCCCAAAGATTTCGTTTCGATGTCACTAACACCCTGTATATAGGTAGGTAGGGTAGGTATCAGCGGCCTGCAGATCTCGTGAACCATCGCCAATATAACCAGATATACGCCTGAAGTTTGATTTTTGATTCGGCTTTTATGGTTCAGTGTTCGAATCCCAGTGGAGAGATATCACAAAAATCACTTTGCAATCCCTAGTTTGGATGAGACGTTGCACGATAATCACCGGATTACGTGAAATAGAGCGCGTTAAGCAGTCGACTCGGCTACTCTATCTGTAAGTTTATGTGGTAAGCACGGCCTCCGTGGTCCAGTGGTCCCGAAGGTCCCAGGTTTGAATCCCGGTGGGGAAAAATCACAAAAATCACTTTGTGATCCCTAGTTTGGTTAGGACATTATAGGTTGATCACTTAATTGTCCAAAAGTAAAATGATCCGTGCTTCGGAAGGCACGTTAAGCCGTTGGTCCCGGTTACTACTTACTGATGTAAGTATGTAGACGTTATATGAGTCACCCTGACACCAGGGTTGATGGAGTTATTAATTCACCTCACAGCCCACACGAAATACCTAAGCCAGGTGCCTTAAGCGGCTCTCGACGTTGGTAACTCTCTGACACTAGACGTTATGTGGTCGATCATGGCGGTCACGATCCATACGAGAGAAGACTAGCTGAGGCTAGGATGAGACAAGCGAGACGTTGCGTACTAATTGGCTCACTAAGATCCCAAATACGTTGAAAGGTCAAGCAAGTCTAGAGGTTGTATCGTCGATGCTAAAGACAAACACATACAATATCAGGAGGCTGCAAGCGGCACATAACTGCAGATCCTATGGACGTAAACCCCGAGTTTGACGCCATTCCCAGCGGCCTGACCTAAAGCACTGGTTCGAGTTATGAGTGAAACAGGATTGACGTTGGACATGGAAAATATGAATAAAATACTTGTTTGTAATGAACTCTATTCCAGGATTGTTGGGGCTGGTAATCCACCTAACAACCCACACGACAGGAGAAGAGAGCTTTATTGTTAACTCTACTTTTTTCGTGTGTTGCAAGGTCAATAACCGACATCACCAACGCTTCTGTCAGGCTATTAACTTATGAGGCTACGCTTTGCTTTTCTCTTTGCCAATATTTAACCGTCCCTTATTTCTCATCCTAATACCCCGGTCAATGATTAGCAATTAGATTTTTTTTTATATAAGTATTACCAAATTATAAAACAAATTTTATACGTTATATCCAAATCCTTTGGCAATGGATTAGTTGCAGAGGTAATCAACTTTAAACAACCCTAGAGCCGCCGTTGATCCGGACCAAGTCAAAGTTTGCAGTGGCAAGGATTAACTATTCAACAATTAAACAGATATCACACAGATTCGACTACCTGGGGTCACACCTCGGGGAGTCTCCGAGCACTCTCAAACCCAATTATAAGTCGGTATTGTCCTGGCCCAGAGAGTATTGTGGTTCAGTGCACAACAATACTGGAAGTTCGACGCTTGTCCCGTGGCTCGGTGACGGAGTGACGCACGCCGGTCATTACTGCAGGCTGCGATAATCGATACCTCCCCCTTCCCCCCTACCCCTCACACTGCCCTGCACAATGCTATATGCCCGAAATTCGACATTGCATCGTATAGAGGCCGCTTCATCATTCAACATGACGTCACAAGCCCCTTTATTAAAATTGGCTGCATTCGGTGTCGGTTTGCTTCGTCGGATTTATGTAACGCATATCAAGTGAATTTGCTAGCAGAGTTATTGATAAAGGTAATAAACTTTGATTTCAAACCTATTAATATTCATGTTGGTGGGGAGCGGAGAGTTGTCGTTCTATATTATTCCTTATTCTATAACAAAAATGACAGTCAGAGAGGTACCTTGGACTTTGATAAGGGTATTCTGATTCTAGTTTAAATGAAGTTAATGTTTGAGGACAAACACCCTTCAAATTCTGTCCTTAACGTTTACATTAAAGTTATTGACATGCTGTTTACGCCAAACATAAAAGAAAAACATCCAGTGAAGTATCAAGTGTTGAACGATCACAAGACCCAATAAAACATCTCCAACACAGTTAATGGACTTAATAATGGAAGCAGACTTCCAATAAATCTTTTCCAGTGAAGCCAGCTTCGGGCAATAAACCGAAGGTGCACCACCATAAATATTCAGATGAGTTCCCCCCCGGAGGTTTTTTCCAGCCAAATGGCCGATCCGGCGATCTTAGACCGGATCAATGGTAGCCCAGAGGTTGCTTAATGTTTACTGACTCTAAATTAAAAAAGGTTTCTGCTATTTGGGAACCTACTTCAAAGCAACTTCACTAATGAATTTCAGACCTATGAAAATAAGAGCAATGTGAATTTAATAACACGAATATTTCAAATTGTACGGCTGAAATCAGAATTCTCAGAATAATTAAGTCAAAATTACAAAGTCAGATGTTTTGGCAGCTAATACTCTAGCGCTTTAATTGATCGGCCCATTATTCAGGTTTGCTCGAGACTGCGCGTCGAGTACGCACTGGTGTTTATCTGCATTCAAATGAGGCTGGAGCTTCAAGAAAATCAATTAGACAGTACAGCCATCGAGCCACTTTGCATTGATGACGTCAGTCGTGCTCACCCGCCGACACTCGCGTCGTCCGCCCCGTTTCGGAACTCAATTTAAAACCTTTTGTTTCGTTTACTTACTAGAAAACTATAAAGTTTAATACTCTTTCGTGTGAAGAGGACGTCGTAAATGTGGAACAAGTAAAGTTTTTAGTCGCGCGATCGAGTTGGATCGTGCTGGGAATTTTTCGTTAAAATACATTTTAAAAATTTACTCTGAGCTCAAAAGCACTTTGTAAATGTATGGAAGCAATAAAAACAGTCGCCGGCCTCTTATTGAACAAAAAATAAGCAAAGGATTAAATCTGGCTGGAATCGGCGATAACTTTGTGAGAGATTTTAATTAAGATGGTATTTGCATATTATCGTTCTTTTCCGCGAAATAATTCGCAATATTTCATTGCGTTACGTTCCCGATGATACTGCTCATAATACAACGGTACAATATTTTTTATTTATTCTCTATTTACAGCTCTAATATAAAAATATTGAACGAAAATAACATGGTGGCGTGTGAGTGCCACGGCGGACTCTCACAAATAATACGTCACCGCCGTCGTCGTCAACTGATTAATATTTATGTACCTATGCTAACAAAATCTAGTGTATTTATCCAAAAAAGTCATAATAGGTCTAAACCACAGTTCCACCAGTGGAAACCTACATTCCTGAGAAATGCATTTTCGGAGGTATGTGACCTAACCTGTATTGGGCTGGTTTTCCCTTCGCGGGTTGGAAAGTCAGACAGGCAGTCGCTTCTGTAAAAAACGGGACAATGCTAGGAAGATGATGATGATGAGGTATAAACCCCAGTTACTGCGGAATTTGCAATCAGTACCGACCCGCAATAAGGACTACATTAATATACTAAAATGTATTATGAGGTCGCGACCTGCATCACAAAGGTCAACGCGGGTAATGCATGACATTTCATAGTCGCCGCTACGCTGCGGTCTGTTCTGCATACCTGTGCTAGGCAGGAAATGTTACCTCCAAGCCTCAATTCAGCCGACGCCTGCGCGGTGTCCAGATCTCGCTCAGCGAAGCACTGGTACATGCCGCGGTGCGCGCGCGCCACGCCGTGCACGTGCAGCGCGCGCTCCCCGCCGCCCACCGGCACGCCGTCGTGCAGCCAGCGCACGCGGGGCTCCCCGCCCCCGCCCCCGCCGCCCCCGCCCCCGCCGGACACCGAGCAGTTGAATGTCACTGAGCTACCAGAATTGGCCACCTGGGAAGTAAACGTAAGAAAATATTAAGTATTTCATGATGAATTGCTCTTCCCTTCGTTACGATATCATACTTTAGAATCGAGACGATCATTTTTGAAACCGTGGGGAAAATATTTCAAGAATGTGTTTTAGGATCTACGTGACGTAACTTGTAAATAAGCTGGTTTTCTCTTGGGTAAACAGGATAACGCTAGGAAGATGACGATGAAATAATTCGCTAATGCGCGTGAGAAATTCTAGTCGCCTGCTTACGGCGGCGCGTGGAACGTAACTACATATTATAAGTAATAAGCCTTAGGACGTTTTATTTTCGCATCCAGTTGTGTGCAATAAACAAAATTATATATAAAGAAACGTTTTGTGCATAAGTTCTAATTATCTTAAAAATATAATACGCTTTCAAGTGTTCACAAATATAAAAAGTACAACTATCTAAACCAACGTTCATGTTGATTTTTTCCTCTACAACACCTTTTGAAAACAATTTCCGTCTGTCGCTTTAAGGGGCAGCGACGAGCAACAAATTATGGGGCAGACTTCACTCTCTTTCAGGTTCATTCAGGAAAATAAAATTAAGTTAAACTTTAATGAAATCTCTGATTTACGAGCGTCTACCTACAATGCAAACCGCTTATCTTAATACAAAGTGTTGGAAACTTTTGCTTTGTTGAGATAAAAGTTGAGTTTTATTAAATAAGGTTCAAGTTGTTGTAACACGTGCATACAGGGCAAGGTTGAGTAGGTATTACTGTAGTTTGTGAACGCAAAGTACCAGGAGATAATAAAATGGCAGGAGCGTGTCGGGTGAAGTGGCTCGCAATAGGCACACAGTTCGATCTCATGAATAATTTAGCCGGAAGCGTCAGTTCCTCCGTCACGCCGATCCTGCCTCAAACCGGATTACCAGCCGCAGCACGCGCAAGCCACAGTCACTGGCGTTATAAAATCAATATAGCATATATTAAAACTTCCATAGTAAAGAGTTCCCTCAATCAGCGCTTATCGCTATCGACCCATTAGGGTCGATTAATTCTTTCAATTATTTTCCCTCTCAGACGACTCCCTGAGCCGAGGTTCGCGCCCAACTGGGCACTCTCAGGCCTGTTGTCTTAAACGTTGTACCGGGTGAGAGCCTTCAGCGCTCCCCATTTGTCCGGCCAAGTAGTTAATGCCATCTGCGACAAATCTACAATAATTCTTGCAAAAAAAAAAACAAAAAAAAAGAGAACAGACTAATCTGAAAACACTTTCTTACTCTACTTACATAGCCATATTTGTTGCGTTATTTATTAGAATTTCTAAATGAAATAATATTTAAAAAATAATAATATTTAGGTTGTAAATCGTTTTTAAAATTATTATATAACTGAATAAAGGTTTGTGTATAGATGCAGATATTAAAAATGAAGTACTTAGTGCTTGAATAAAAATATCGAACAAGGAAAACGAGAGTTGGACTGTAGCGGTATACATTGTTCCATAACCCGGTTGTTTACCAAGTTTACAATCCTCCGGTAAGTATAATAGTTCCTTAAATAACCACAACTATGTTATCACAAACAATAAAATTATACCTAAAGCCTGCGTGAGTTACGTATTAGAAAACTTCTGACTCCGTTTACATAAATCTTACTTAGCAAACTTCCGATCAAGTTACGGAACAATATGAACTTCTAGAATTAAATAGAAGTTTACTAACATCTTATTATAACCTTCGTGTGAAGTTGTTTCATTTGGGAATTTGTTCAATTTGCATGCCTAATATTAAATAGTTTAATCCATCGACCAGAAGCACAGTTTTCTTGACTTGGACCACCGGTTTTAAACTTTCATTCATACATTATTACGTTCCTTAATTCATTTCCTGTCTTTGAATTGGAGCGACTTGCGCCGTCGACAACTGAGTTATGTCACGTTTTACGCCAATTACGAAATCTTGTTTCATTCCAATTCCTCAGCTTGAAATGATGCACATTCATCTTGTTTGAGCTCATATATTCATTTATTCTTTTAACATAAGATTTGTTCTAAAAATCAAACACCCATGATATACATTCCTCCCCACTATACTGATGCAGCACTCGCTTCCCCCACCACGGCCGCCGTCGCTGCCACCGCGGGCTGCGGACTGAATACTTATTTTTCAATTTCCCCCATGGAAATGGAGGTTTCAAGTGTCAACGGTTTGAATTACGAGAGTCGAAGGTCACGATTCTGTATTCACAAAAGGTGGTTATTAGATTTGTATCTGGAATTGAATAAAGAAGCAGTATTGGGTCGAAGATGACTTCAAATTGGGACAGGTGCTGACTGAATATACATAATTTTGTTATGAACCCGTCGGTAGACTTTTGATGAGTGTAGGTTTTTGGAATATGATATTTATTCAGAAGCTGCATTAGATCCGACTTCGCATTGCTATTTTTTGCCAACCCAGATAGTATGACGTCAAAAAAAAGTAGAAGAAGAAATTACATGCGAATGGAATCGACGAATAAAGTTTATAAGCTGTTAAAAGACTCATAATTTTGTAGCAAAATATAAATTAAGGATTTATTCAGCATAAGCAAAACAGGAATGTCAATCACATTACGACGACACGCTGGAGCCGGTCAGGATAAGACACAGGAGTGGAAAATTCAAAAGGTTTAGCAATTGCCGGTACGCACCTGTAGCTGCGGATGTACAGTGACCAGGAGGGCCGAGCGCACGAGGAGGCGCGCGTCCCTGCGTTGTTCTCCGTGCTGGTTATGTGCGCGGCAGGTCCACACGCCGGCGTCAGTGGGCGCCGCGCGTCGGATCACCAGCACCTGCTCCGACACCGACACGCGGATGCTGCTGGACACGGGGCTCAGGCGACCGTTCGTGTGCCGGAACCAACTGCAACATACAGGTATAGTTAGTTAAAGGTCAGTCACTCTCGTGGTTTTTCGCAACAGGACCAAACCATCGAGCTCAAAATAATTATAATCTTTTACAAAATTCAACTTAACTTATTTAGCATAAGTTGATTCTTAACTGGACTATATGATCATTACTAAGGATAAAGTTATTTTAACTGTCATTATTTTATTTTTTTACGGAACCTTAACAATTCACGTTCAATAAAACACTTCCACCTTTTGTTCACTTCTTCCGTTGCCGTGGATTCCACCAGTCACCAGCTTTACCGTGTGCGTCTATTTCTATGTCTAGAAAGTAAAGTAAGCGTACCTGTATGTTGGAGGCGGGTTGCCGATGGCGCAGCAGACCAGACGTATATCTGCACCCTCCAGCACGGTTTCCTCTTCCGACACGGCAACTATCCGGGGCGCCATGCTGCCGCTAGGGTCTGCAATCATAATTGTTGTTCAATACATTCTTGTTGCAGTTATTTCTTGTTGAGTATTTAACGGAAAAAAATAAAAAGCCGAAATTAGATTTCCAGCATAATTATGTCGTCACGGATATGTAGATCTCTTCTGACGGATTGTGTTTTCTCCGCTATCCATGTGAGATATTGACTGATCATAATTATATATTATTATCACCATATTATGGTACATTATATCGATCTTGGAACTTCAATACCAAGGGGTATAAATTGTGTTCTGGTGACTTGCAATACATACTTTGACATTGATTACCTCAGATTCCAAGACCAAAAAAGAAAAGGTTGTAAGGTAGACTCTTGCGAGACATTGAGTGTAACGGGCGCGCTGCGTATCTTGTCGTATGCTGCACCTCGCAGGAGACACTGCTGACGTCATTCGGCCTCATACTGTGTATCACCAGTAGATCATAACGATGAAGGGCAGACTCACGCGAGACATTGATCGTGACGGGCGCGCTGCGTTTCTTCTCGCCGGTGAGCGTGTGCTGCACCTCGCAGGAGAAGCTGCTGACGTCATCGGGCCGTACGCCGCGCACCACCAGCAGGTCGCCGCGCCCGCCGCCGATTATGTAACGACCTCCTGATAGACAAGGAGAAGAACTGATAACCCGTGCGATTTAAATAGGCGCCTTGCGTCAAGGGGGTTGCATACTGGTATGAGCGTGACACGGGTATAGTTGATTCTCTCAATAACAATAACCCTAAGCTTTATTTGTATGCTGAGTTGCCGAGGCAAATGTTATTTTCAAAATACAGGCAAGAATTAACAAGACTAGATTCAATAACACTACAAAGTAAAATATACGATCCATAATAAAATCGTTTTAAAATTCTTGAAAGGTAGACTAACCGATATAAAACCGGATCAGAAAACAATCAATTTCAATATCCATTTGTTGGCAACTCAAAGGAGAAAAAAAAGTTAAACTTAAGGACGCACTCTGAATAGTGATGGCAAGTAACAGATAAAGGGGATTGGAGTGCGGACGCCGGGAGCTCATGACTTTGAAATTAGGAGACAGTATCGAGTGCACTTACACATTTATAGCGGTCCCGCGGACCAACACTTGTGCGGCATAGTTTAGCATAGAGCTCGTGTTGCGCCTACAGAGAAATGGATCAACCTCTCGCCGACTAGAGGTACTTTGAAGGGGTCGAGACGGTGTGACAAGGTCTTATAAAGGCCTTTTTGTTCGTACATATATTTGATAAAAATTAAAAAAAATATTTACAGGGTCCGCTTACCTAACCTGAAGATTTGACAGGTCCAGTTTTTTATAGAAGCGACTACCTGTCTGACCTTCCACCCCGCGAAGGGAAAACCAGCAAAATACAGGTTAGGTCACATACCTCTGAAAATGCATTTCTCAGTAATGTGGGTTTTGCTCACGATGTTTTCCTTCACCGCTGAGCACGTGATAATCATTTATGATCCAAACATGAATTCGAAAACAAATTCGACAATCATTGCTTTAGGCCTGTGCTGGATTCGAACCTGCGACCTCAAACTGAGAGGCAGGCGTTCTACCAACTGGGCTACTATGGCTCTCCAACAGTCTCACAGTCTACATTATTTCATATTGCATGTGTTATGTGTGATTGCATCATAAGACAAAATCGTTTACGTACTGCACAAAACTGCAAAGCATATTTTTGTCCTCTATAAATTCGTTACAACTTTATAATCTCTGTACCCAACCCTCTTATTAACCCTGTTCCATCAAATACAAAAGTTGTCACATCAAAACTCCGGACATTGGATTGGGCGGTGACATTGTACCGTCCACTTTGCGCCCGCGCCCCTCGCAAGATCTGATAACTTTCAGCGCGAGTTTTTCAATGAATTCTAAATGCACTCCCTCGCCCCGCGCCCCGCACCCACCCCGTGCCACTGATGTCGCAGATACAGTTGTTACTTTGTCTCAACTTAATGACACTTTTTATGATGATGGACATTGTTTAAAATTACTTCTTTTATCGACGGTTTCGAACTTCCCAGTATAGCTTTGTTGTTGCTCTTCACTTATTAATCTTGGTAATTAGATGTAATGAACGCCTAATTCCCGTTTCTGAAAATTAATATCTGAGAAGAGTTTGAAGATCATTTCCAAATAAAAGTACTACTTTACTGTTAAATGGCTTTAGGTACAGGCGTTGTTTAATGCCTTAACTACTAAACTATATGGCGTACAGACACTCACCTATTTCGTATTTATCTGGTCTTATTGCTTGTTTCGTCCATAATTGTTACGAAAACAGTGTTCAAAAGCGACCGAGGTGCCTCGTTTGCTCACTGTTATTGTTCTGTCGCCGTGCACGCGCATTCAGTGCACTAATTAATCAAATAGCAATTTTTGCAGAAGGGACAATAGAACGTATCGATCGTGACGTCACCACCCAAGCGGAACATTATAATGACGACATTATTATCCGCTTGTCAAAGTATTAACAAAATCATAAGTGAAAAGCTTTGACTAAAGATAAAAGGCTCACAACGATTTTATTGTTTCATGAAAAAAGTGAGTATGCTTCAACTCAACAATATCTCTTTGTTTCAAAAAGCAGACAATGTACTGGAAATTGCTTTTTATTAAACTCAATTTTAAAGCTTTCATGTAAAAATATCACAGTGTGGTTTATATTTTCATTGACTTACCAATAATTAATATTTCCAATTACCGCCTGAATAATTTTGTTATCGTTCTCATTGAACCCAAAAAGAGCGTTCAGTTCAGTATTTTACGTCTGATGACGTGCTTATCCACGATATTTTATATTAGTTCAACAAATATAACCGCAATTTGGCATGCGAGGAATTCATATACCATGGAATTTGATAGTTTGCGATCACTTTATAACATCAATTCATAAGAATTTCGGAAACTTCGATTGCTTTTAAAGTCAATGTATGTTCCAATTCACAAAACGTTAACCCGGTTATATGGCGAACTATACACATTATCGGGAATTCTGTTAATTAAGTCAGTTTATATCCTCTACTATTTACTTCGATTTCTAAAGCTAGAATTAGTCATGTCATAAAAGTTAGCTAAGCTAGGGATTTGTGTGAGAAGGAAATGCGAAGGAAGAACTCCATCTCTCGTATGGATTGTGAGGTCATTGACCGACCTCATCAACCCTGGTATCAGAAGGACTATTGCCACCCTGAATTTACTCCCTACGTATTTAAGTAAATATTAGCCGGAACCAGACATCTTAACGTGCCCTTCAAAGCAAGTAATCATCTTATTTTTGGACAATCAGGTAATTTAAAGCCTGAAATGTCCTTACCAAATAAAAAACAGTCTTAAAGGTAATTTCGACAATGTCCTCATCGGGAATCGAACCCAACCGATCAACGTTCTATTAACAAAACTAGAAAGAAAAAAAATTTGCATAAATTTAATCGACTAGTTATCAATTGTTACATACGGGAGAATACCTTAAGAGATTAGATAATCGTCAGTATGTTAGGATAATCCTCTGGGGTTCTAATAACTTGCTGAGTCACACGTAGAGGGAATCAACCCCTCCCTTACACGCGAAATTTTGTCTGCATAATCTTATAACAAATCAACTGCAGATCAAAATTCTTCCGCATCGCAAATGGTATCAGATATTTTAGTTTTAAATGAAATTACAATCACTAATACCACCATGGATGCCATCCAGTGACATTACTTACTGAATTCTTCTAATGACGTCATCAGAATTTTGCTAATTAACACAACAAAAATCGACCTTATTCTCTGTTATGGTGATTAAAATTTCATAATGAAACTGAAAATTCTGACAGCGGGGCGGGGCGGAAGCATTTTGAATTAGCTTTGGGTATACGTCTTGGGTTGCCGTTTGAGTGGAGCTCTTTTTTATGAATCCTTGATTGAATATCATAATAATGTAATAATATTGTAGATAAATTTTTTCAACATTCCATAGATGTCTTCTATTGTTTTTTAAAGTAAACCTTTCGAAATGACAGAGATTCAAAAATGTTAAATTGACATTCAACGAGTTTATCCGTGATAATTACGTTGAATGAATGATTTTGATTTGATTTGCTTTAGCACTAGCAGCCGGAGGGCATGTTGACAGTTACACACCCAGTGATAGTTCGCCGTGAAGATGGCTAACCATGTTTACTCGCTTCCAGTCGTCAAGCTGATACTGTTACTCGACTCGTCTGCGAGATCCTCTGACTAACCAAATCATCTAGTCGTATGTGCCGTGGGTGGATAGACGACAAATCTACTTAGGTGTACAGCAGGTAGTTCAGCTACACGGCAGCAGATAGCTAGCTATAGCTTTCTAGGTATCGGATGTACAATATTAGTTTCCAACTAGTCAAATCGGTTACTTTTTACTAAACGTCAAAACACGAAACTATTATGAAATTCACCAAATTCAGTCCGATTACCTGATTTCCCGAAAGTAAAATGATCCGTGCTTCGGAAGGCACGCCGTTGGTCCCGGTTACTACTTACCGATGTAAGTAAGTAGTCGTTACATGAGCCATGTCAGGGGCATTTGGCGGCTCAGTAATACTCCTGACACCAGGGTAGATGAGGTTGGTATTCTACCTCACAACCCACACGATAAGAAGAAGAAGACAAGAATTGTTTTATGAAGAAGCACACTGTAAGGTCATAAACAAAAAACGAACACATGAAAAACATGATAAAATGTCGGACTCATTAATACGTTTTTCTTGATTAAAATTCATGAATAATTTAATAGAAAAAAGAAAATATTTATCGTTAGTTTTAGTTCCGACTTTATTTAGTAAGTAATCAGAATTTCATAATTTCTTGAACCTAGTGCACGATCCAATTTATACGCATAATAAGCTTACTAGAGCAGTAATCCAGTTGAATACATCATGTTGAATAAATGTCTATGTTGAGATAAGCTAACGTGCAGGTGCTATAGGTACCGTATACTACTACTATATTTTCTTTTTTATTTAGGTACTATAGGCGCTATTATATTTTCTTTGTTTGTTTCAATTGTGTGTCTTGAGACCCATATCTGACTAGGACACCATGGTGCAGTAGCTACTGCCACTGCCTGATAAATTGTCGTGAAAATAACATTATAAAAGACGTTGCAGACATTTATCATCATCATCTCCTTAGCATTATCCCGTTTTCACAGGATCTGCTTACCTAACCTGAAGATTTGACAGGTCCAAGTTTTTACAGAAGCGACTGCCTATTTGACCTTCCAACTCGCGAAGGGAAAACCAGCACAATGCAGGTTAGGTCACATACCTCCGAAAATGCATTTCTCGGGAATGTAGGTTTCTTCACATGTGGCATGTTTTCCTTCACCGCTGAGCCCGTGATAATCATTTACGATCCAAATATATTTGAAAACAAATTCGATCATTGGTTTAGGCCTATGCTAGATTCGAACCTGAGACCTCAAAGTGAGAGACAACTGCTACCAACTGGACTACAACGGCATAATTATGAAGTATAATGTGTTGCAGACATTATACCTCATAAATATATTATTATGAACATGACATGGAACCGCACATTAGTTAAGTGACGATTACAAAATATAACTGCTAAAGTTTACATTTGCAAATATACCATACCATTACTAGTCAACTAATATTAAACTTTCTGCCATTATCAGAGCCAGAGAATTCTCCCTTTTCACTAATAACCCAAAAATAATTAAAAAGATTAAGCAGTCAACAAAAATAAAGTTGTGAAGCGCGAAGTTCGCGAGGGAAGTTTTTTTAATCGTCCGCGCCGTCTTTATAAGCTGTCGGTGCAAACTGCATCAGAGGACATTAAACTTGCATTAAGCCTGCAAGTTGTGCAGTGTGCACACTTTACATCCAACTATGGACCGAGTTGCCTTCAATTTATTATTATATTTACCTTCCAGTTTGAGATGAATGGCCGCGCATTACACGCGAGTTTAAGAAATAAAATCACTTACATTGTTGTTTTAATGTTAATAACGATCTAGAGTTAGATAGCAGTTTTGAATTTATGGACCACCTGTTCTTTTAGTTGCAATTGTATAATTGTTTACACGATTCATGCTCGTAAACCCCATGGGGGTAGGTAGAGCCATAATGTAGTGAGAATAGGAAAAAATGTTTTTATAATATTCAAAGATAAGATACCTACACGTGCGAGACATCTCGGGACTGTAATAAAATATAGGATTATAATAAAATGGATTGAAGAGTCTAAATGAAACAGATTAGTCAATTTGAAGGGCTGAATTACAGTATCTTGTTTATGAAATTGCCCAATTCGTTCTCGTGCTCAAATCTTCAGATAAATACGTCTATTGTTACATTAATAGATAAATTTTGAATAGATTGTCTTTCCGATTCGCTGAATAATTAAGAGAGATTAATAGAATTACTGGTTACATGAAGCCAACATCTTGGTTTGTTGGTGAATACTTATCAACAACATTGGTGTTAACTTGTTTTTAGTGTGCCGTACTTACTACCGCAACTAAGCCCACGCTGTTTGTCCATCCGCCTGTCCTTACGAACCCTAATCTGTAGTTAGTTAATATTTCACAGATTATGTATTATTATGGCGGATTTATCAACAAATTATAAAAACAACAAAAAGTAAAGTATAAAGAGAGGCGAAAATCACGTTTCTTGTATGGAGACAAGAGACGTGATTTTGTCAAGTGGGCGTATATACATACAATATAGCTCTGCCTACTTCTAAACTATTTATACCTCTAGATTGAGTGTAGATAGTGGTATATCGATATAATGAAGGTATAGGTAAGGTAAGCCGGCTCCATGTCTCTATACAGGGCTTTAGTGCTAACTGATGTTTAGATTATATCTGCTAACTGATGTTTAGATTATATTTTGCGTTGAGACAAACCCATGTCGGGTTTAACAATGCTTCTTAGCGTTTAAGGTATTATGTTCATGAATTTATTTGCAATAAAAAGAAAGTGACATCGTAACGAAAACTTTGAGGGATTATTCAGACCATTTTTTGAGTTGACATCACGTGAAATTTTTCATCGTAAAAGTTTGGAACTGAAAATCATTAAAAAAATCATGTATTTTTTACAGGGAATTCCGCATAATATCAATTCAGATGCGTGGTCTGAATCATTCCCCTCAATATTTGTTACGATGTCACTAACACCATGACATGTATAGTCAAGATTAAACTCGGATATATGTCCATGCAATATAAAGTATAAGTTTGTATATTTTCAGTAACCGCAAAGAAGATGAAAGTTGAAATTAAAATATAATACGCCAGATATTGTATTGAGGTATACCTACGTATAGCGTCGGTTATTCAACAAGCTAATACTCTGACAGAAGCTTTAGTTTGTATGTGGAGTGCTTACATAATACATTGTCTTTGAAATGAGAAGACGTAAGATACTCCTCACGTCCGCACTATCCTCAAACGCTTTCACAATGAACAACATCCAGCGTTATTTTACGAATAAAAATTTAGATTCCCTCTCTTCAAATGAAATAGGAATAACAATCATCAACAAAAAATAATTTAAGAAACATAATTTAAATAAAAAACTGCGATAAAGAAACGGATAAAAGTTTGTAATCCGACAAAATTGAAAAGAAATAGGCGTTTGCGTCCGAAATTGTAAATTGGACGTTAATTACTCATCATGGCGGCGATCGAGAGAAAACTCGGAATGAGACCGTTAATCGAATTCTGGGCGTGCAATCGAGAGAATTAGAAGTCGTAAAGAAAGCCGAGTTTGTTTCTGTCGCGGGCAGCCGGCGGAGGAAAAATCCACAATTTTCGCGTCTAGCCTCACGAAAGGGCAATAATCGGCGGCTGAGCTCCGACGGGAAATTAATTTCGATTTATAAGTTCCTCCGTTGGCGAGCTTCCAGAGGCATTGTGTGGATCAGGACAATGTTTGAGTTTCATGAGCAGCCCCGGATGTACCCACGCAGAGATACCGCTGTTACCAGATGAGCTAGCTTCATAAAGTTAAGTAGGTACTTTGAATAACAATATTTTATCTATTAATCGCGGTGTTTTTGTTCTTTTAATATTCAGAAGACAAATTAAAAAAGTAAATATAATTCTGTGACCTGACACGTACTAGCGCTATGTTAGAATGGCATAGATTTTCGAAAGGAATGCTTGTTAGTACTCACCGGCGTCGGCGGGCCCAGGTGCCAGCAGCTGGCCATCCTTGTACCAGGCGCTGACCCGCGCATGCGCGGCGACGGCGGGCGGCAGCGCGCAGCCCAGCAGCGCCGCGCCGCCCGCCGCCGCCGCCGGCGCAGTTACGCGCGCCTCCCACCATACGTCCATCACTGAAACCAACAAATACATTATAACACAAATTCGTATGAGCACTAAATGCATAACTTTGCAGCAGATAAACAAAATCGCGTCCGTAACTATCAAGATGAACAGTAATTCGTCAACTACAATATTCTCGTAGCAGCTAGACTGCTACGGTTCGTAGAAGTCGTAGCAGCTACGTCTGCTACGGATCGTAGCAATGAATAATTTTGCTTTTAGAAAAGAAACCGTTACGATTGTGTTGGATCATTGAAGCCACTTATTTTAGTTATTGTTAATTTTTTTCGTATTTAAAGGTTAACTTCGTTATAAACTCACAAAATACACATAACTATAAATTATTTATGATATTCAGATAAATGATCATTTGTTTATCTTTACATTTCTACTGGCAACTATACCTATGAAACTTTTAAAACATCACCTTTATCTTGACAATGAAATGTTAGAGGTTTCAGAGCAATTATAAAGAGTTAATGCCATCAAATTATAAATTGTAACTAGAAATCTTTAGAGAATACTGAGTCAAAAATAGATTGTCGGCTGGCTGTTAATGGCACACTTTTCATTCAATTATACGAAAGAGAAAGTATTCAATAGTTTAATGTTTAGTTTCCTGAATGCATATTCAGTTCCGTGACGAAAAGAGCATTAGGCGAACGTGGGGTCTCATATTATATAGTTGTCTTCAATGTACTTATACGAATTTAATTTTCAATTCACATTAATCATTTTGTTCCTCTTACCTACTAGTGACCCAAATTACTGTTTAAACAGTCACCCTCGGAAGCTGGGAGTTCCGCAATTTTGTAAACAACAGGAAAAATAAATTGATCGGTATTATTTTAGAAGACATACTTATGTATTATTTAAATGATAGCATTTTTTAAAATAATCGTGATAGAAATGCAATCATGAAATATTTGTCAGTTCGGATGTTTTTCGCTAGGGTGGCAAAAAGATCAGTGCAGTCAAGTCAAATCAAGTTAGCAGTGTTTTAATTGTGACATTTCTTGCATTATACTTACCTACTTATTGAGAAATCTACGAAATCCTCCAATACAGATAGACAAACAAATAGCTAATCCGCCTTGTATTTTTTTTTTTTTGTAATTGTTTATGAAAATTTTAAATGATTATTGTCTTGTTTTTGTATGTGGCGTCCATTTTCGACATTATAGAACAGAAATAAACTATTTCTATTGTAGAATGTCGCGAAGTAGAAGTAATTAATGTTTTATTTGAAACAATTAAAAATGAAACTTTTCAAATTAAAACTATTATCATTATCCGGCTCGTGGGATACCCTAGCAGAATAAATGACCTGCTGCGTTTGACTCGAATATTTTAGGTCTGGCTACCCTCGTCACACAATGCCACCCCCCCCTTCCCCCCCTCCAAACCCGGTGCCATGACATGACAAGTTCTGATGCAATTAATTACACGTCCGTCCTGTCCCTTCCATCCGGCATTGCTGCAATGCAACTCGATCACTATTGAAATACGTGGGCGACATTACAGATAGCGTCATTACGGTTCACCGCCTACAATAACATATCACGTATTTATGTGGCAACAGCCTAATGTCCCACTGCTGGGCACAGGCCCTTTCCTCAATCAACCGGAAGGGGTATGGAGCATACTCCACCACGCTGCTTCACTGCGGGTTGGAGAGGTGTTTTACGGCTAATAGCCGGGGCCAACAGCCACCACCTACCGGTCGGTCTAATTAGCTCGGATTAGCTCGGTGAAGCGCGGGTACTAGTTCTTCTTGGGATAGTTATATCCATTAACTCAAGCCATGCAAAATAAGACCTTATGGCATTCCAATGCTCTATAGGTACCCTACAAAAAAATATCTTATCTTTCTTAGACTATTACCGTTTCGGATAAAAGAAGTACGCAAGTTTGAACTTTTTCTTTGACTGGTGCGCATGAAATACTATAACACCTAGTGGTGTTATAGTCTTTCTCCATACCACAGATTTTGTAATAATTAGTAGATGATCTATAATACCATACATACTAGTAAAAAATAAAGAAGGTTTTTTTTTATTGAATCTGAAATATCCATAGCAACACACAAGTGACATATCAAATTGGCCTCTGTAAACTATACAGGGTATTACTGACATCGTAACCAGTACTGAGGAGATTGACTCAGAATCACCATCCTCTGTATTCATTACTATGTCACTCATACCCCGTATACTGGTACAAGTCGCCATACAAGTACGTATGTTAGCGACACCGTAACGAATACTAAGGGGGATGATTCAGAGTTGATATCAAATCTGTCGGTAAATTCATAAAAAAAATTGGTTTATTTTATTGTTTTTAGTTCCATACTTTTGCGATGGAAAATTCCACTTGATATCAACTCAGAATCGTGGTCTGAATCATCCCTCAAAGTTCTCGTTACGATGTCACTAAGGCCCTGTATATTATGAACCGCAGCCAGCCCTCGTATAATATTAACAGGGAGTGATCAAAGCTGCGGAGCCAGCCGCGTGTGAAATTGATTTACAGAACACCCACCACATAGGGACGCGGGCGGCGTTAACCTGAACGTTTAGTATAGACAAGCTGTTCTGTATGATAAACATTATTGGGAATAGCCGTGAGCTTAAATTTATATTATTTATAAAACATTATTTATACGCTCATGGATATATTAATTTAGTATCTACAATAATATGAATTAAGTATGATTCTGGTTTTGGTTCAGGTATTACAGTCTATTGATATCCCATTGCTAAATACAAGCGGATCTGTCTAAAAAGGCCAGATTGAAGCAATTTCCTTATAAACATAATTTTACAATTTGATATTTGTTTACATTGCCAATTTACTGCAAATATCAAACTGCAATACTGCTTTTTAAATGAATTGCTTCAAAATGGCCTTGTTATGCCCCCAGATCTCAATACATACATCGCAGGGGATAGAGAGCACATTCTACCACGAATTAGTGGAAAACACACAGACAATAGAATTTTTTTCCTAAATTGTTGCAACCTGGCACCGAATACAGGACCCGATAAGTTATATCAACACATAATTTTAAGAGTTGATTTTCAACTTAGAACTTGCGACACTTTAAATCCACACTTAATATTTATTTAGCCGCTGAACCGATTTAGACTGTATTTGGGTGAAAAACAAAAAATATAGTTTTGTCTGAAATCACCTTCTAATGCGGTCACAAAGGGAAAACAAAAAAAAACGTACCGCGCGTTATATACGAAGTCCACGCGGACAGCGTCGCGAGCGGAAAGGTAACCTCGATATACCTATTTGCTGCCGTAGTCGTTGCTCAGTCAATACCAATCTTTAACTTTGCAAAGTAAAATACGAAAACTAATCCATATTTGAATATACATTTTCAGTAATGAGTGTAGAAGCTATGGCGCAGCAGATATGAAAATGAAGCTTGAAGCAATAAGTTGACGCGCGCAGATGACGGCGCGCTATGAATAATAAGCTCGCTTTGATTTCCCTCGCCACCACACCGCCACCACGCAGGTGACCCGCCACTCACTGCAGATACACAAATCGCTATTTAACTACCTGAAATAGGTATTTTTACCATGAACTAGATTAGCTTTCTGTTAGACCAAGGATAGATAGTGAGCCGTAAGCTTGCCGAGGCGTGGGTACTTTGTTCATCTTGCAATGGACGTACCTCTGACTACCCCATTTGGGATATAGTCGTGAGCTTATGTTAACTAGATTAGTCGCTTTAAAGATTCACATAATTTATACATAATAAACTATATTTAACGTTGATACGTGATTAAATGTTAAATAATAAAAACAATTAGCGAATTACTTATCTCTTTTAGCATATTTGATTATTGAATCAAATAATATTATAGTAATAATATTATAGTATTAATTGTAATACTCAATAATTAATAAACCCTCGCTATATCTATAGATCTCTCTCTCTCTATTTAAGAGCTGCGCTCTTGTCGGTGGAGTAACCGCCATTCCTCTCTTCTTCCCGCCAAAACCTTCACGTCCCGATACGACACGACCTGCACCTTCATAACGTAACATAACATAACAAATACTTACCTTCTCTTTTATTTGTTGTTAGGTCTACCCCTTCCTCTCTTGACTTCAATTTTTCCTACTATAATGTTTGTTATAAATGAATCGTGTCGTATCAGGTGGCCAATCTTATTTCCTCTCCGGTTCTCTATAGTCTTCAATATGGTTCTCTTTTCTTCAACTCTTTCCAGCACTTTTTCATTTGACACCATTTCAGTCCAGCTTATACCCTCCATCCTTCGCCAACACCACATCTCAAACGCTTCCAACCTCTCTCTGTCTCTCTGTGTCATAGTCCACGTTTCACCTCCATAGAGTGCAATGCTCCAAATATATGATTTAATAAACCGTTTCCTTATTTTTATCTATAGATACTCGTATTAAATAAATCGTCTCTCATTTTTACTAACGACGAAGGAAAAGAATGATAAACACATAGTTCATCAGTTTTTGTTTTTAAATGCATAAATTTATTTTCATGAGTTTTACATTATACTTAAGACGTCATACAGACCTTGTTCTGTTTCTTTTTTACTTGTGTGTTAAATACAACTTAATATAGTTTATAACTGAGACCACCTCTTTAACGGTCTCCGTGGTTCAGTGGTTGAGCGTTGTGCTCACCATTCGGAGGTCCCGGGTTCGAATCCCGGTGGGAAAAAATCACAAAAATCACTTTATGATCCCTTGTTTGGTTAGGATATTACAGGCTGATCACCTGAATGTCCTTAAGTATATTATCCATGCTTCGGAAGGCACGATAAGCCGTTGGTCCCAGTTGCTACTTACTGATGTAAGCACGTAGTCGTTACATGAGCCATGTCAGGGACCCTTGGCGGCTCAATAACACCCTGACACCAAGCTCGATGGGGTTGATCATCCACCTCATAACCCACACGATAGTAAAGGACTGCACAGAAATAATTCATATATTATGCAAACACTATTTTAATCTGAATCTAGACCAGATTAGCAAGCACTATAAAACAGTGTTTCAAATCGTGAGTGCAGGTGTGTCTTTGTTATCAGAGCAAATCGCGTATAACATTCACAGCGGTGTACGTTTGAGTCGGCGCGCTGCAAGCTCGCTTTAATTAAAATTTTAATGAATATGCACAATTTTATCTATTCTCATCAGTGGGAGATTTGAAAACACACTATGCGATCTCATGGGATCCGCTTTGAGGATAGTCGAAGACTGGTGCACTAGGCACAACCTATCGGTAAATCCGTCCAAGACGGAACTTATACTTTTCACAAATAAACGGAAATTGGATAACTTAAAATTACCCAAACTTTTCGGCACAAATCTCAAATTAAGTAGCGAAGTCAAATACCTGGGCGTTATTCTAGACAATAAGCTGCTATGGAACAAACACCTAGAAAATAAACTGGAGAGAGCCTGCATAGCGTTCTGGCAATGCAAACGGCTCATGGGGAAAACATGGGGACTCTCACCTAAGATCACGCTTTGGCTATACAATACCGTGATAAAACCATTACTAACATATGGAGCAGTCGTTTGGTGGCCCAGGACCGAGCTCAGCACAACCATTACAAAGCTACAGCAGTTCCAGAGATTGGCCTGCTCTGCTATTACCGGCTGCATGAGAACTGCACCTACTGCAGCACTAGAAGTAATTCTGAGCTTGCCACCCCTGGACCTGATCGTTAAACAGGAAGCCACGATGGCAGCGATGAGACTTCGCAACACCGGGATATGGGATACAAATGGCATAGGCCCACATACCAAAATTCTAGACAGGGCAATACAACATCAGAAACTTTTACTCGCCCCATGCGACAGAATCCCACAAACACAGATTACAGAAAGAAATTATGTGATAAGTCTGCAGGAAACAGAGCGAGATCAATCCGGCATCAGGGAACTCCGCATCTACACAGATGGTTCCAAAATGTCCTCAGGGACGGGTGCCGGAGTTTTCTCTCTCGACTTAAACATTCAAAAATCAGTGGCTTTAGGAAAATACAGCTCCATTTTTCAATGCGAATGTGTAGCCATAATTCAGGCCGCCAGCACAGTGAGGAAGAGAAATGTCAAGGGTTATGACATCAGAATCCTCTCAGACAGCGCAGCTGTCTTACAAGCCCTAAATAGTGACAACATAACCTCGGGGCTAATATACGAGTGCCACAGAGAACTGCAGAAGATGGCCTTAACTAACAAGGTTACCCTGCAGTGGATTAAAGGGCACAGTGGATCGCTGGGTAATGATGCCGCCGACGAACTGGCAAGGAGAGGATCAGACACAAGGATATATGGACCCGAACCAATCCTACCGATACCTTTCAGTCAGTTACGCTCGTGGGTACGGGACCATACCCTGCAACTACACAACGACAGATGGGCACAGCTGCCCACATGCAGACAGTCGAAGGATATCATGCCTATGATATCCAAGAGCTTCACTCGTCGACTGCTTCGCTTAAACCGCAATGACCTTCGAATAGTAGTGGGCAGTATTACGGGTCACTGCCCACTCAACAAGCACCTATTTAACTTAGGGATAACGGACAGCCCACTTTGCAGAGGCTGTCTAGACGCAGAAGAAACTGCCCCCCATGTAATCCTGGAATGCACGGGAGTGTCAGCACAACGGGTAAAAATCCTCAAAGAAATGGGGTCGCTCCGCGAAGCCTGTGAAAACCCCAGGAGGCTTCTGAGCTTCTGGAAGGAGATAGGTTGGCTTACGTAGTCAACAATCACACGCATAATGGGCCATCTTAGAGTCTAAATGCGGAAAACAGAGCCCACTAACATAACATAACATAACAATGCACAATTTTGCAGCGCATAAAATTTTATTTGTTAATTCTTTCAATGGGATCAAATTGAAATTTTGCGAAAAATATCGCTTGCGATACTTAAGTATTATAAAATTTATTCATATTTACTTATTCACTAAACTTTTAATATCCCCCCAAGGAAATCTTCTCATAGAATAAAGTGAAATAAATTAATTTATTCAGTATTTTGCCTGTTTACAGGCTGATCGTTGCAAATTAAAAACGTGTTTTCAATGCCAATGGAAGGATTTGCTTTATAAACAAAGACTTTTGGAGATAAATTTAAAATATAAGCGGCGTACGTACAAATACGTCTTATGTTTGGTATAACTGCTTCGACGAGCAATCGAAGTCGGTTGTACTGACATGTATATACAGGGTGTTAGTGACATCGTATCGAATAATGACGGGGATAATTCAGACCATGATTCCGAGTTAATATCAAGTGGATTTTCCTGTCCGGAAATTCATAAAAATGTTTGTGCTTTTTTAAATTTTAAGTATTTTCCGTTCCATTCTTTTGCGACGGAAAATTCCACTTGTTATCAACTCAGAATCATGGCTTGAAACATCCCTCAAAGTTTTCGTTACGATGCCACTAACACCCTATATACATGCAGCGCCGCTTTATTAAGGAGTCAATTAATTGAGTTTAAAATTTAAGCTGAATTTGTATTGAAGGGTCTTTCTCACTGTGTACGAGTAGCGAGAAGCTGTTAATTTGCTTGCAATAAATCCAGAGCGCTCATTATTGTTTCTATTATTTGATTTATTTGCATATATTATCTAACTCTCGCGCCGCTACTGCACCGCCATGGTAGTATAGGCCTGGGTGACCTGCTTGTGTCACAGTGTTTTTTCCATCTTGTAAGGTGAAATAATTTGGCTGTTAAAATGTTTATCATCTATTTTATTACTTCTCTCTTCTATGGTGTGGGTTGTGAGGTGGATTACTAACCCTATCAACCCTGTCAGGGTTATTACTGATCCGCCATAGGCCCATGATATGACTCACATCATCATCATCATCATGTATTTTATTACTGTCTCTTCGTTAAACACTTTTACAAATGAATCAAATGCAGATACATCCACGATTTCTTTATTAGATATTAAATGCACATGCGCTGCATGCGGGCAAACAAGTCTGATTTATGTGATTTTAATTATTGGAATGGGCAGAATTACAGGTGTGCCATAACAGTTAGAGCGTTGGTCTCTCGATTTGAAGGAGTCGCGATTCCCGGTGGGGACTTATCAAAAAAGCACTTTGTGATCCCTAGTTTGATAGGGACATTGCAGATTGATCACCCGATTACCAGAAGGTCAGGAGAACCGTGGAGTACACGTAAAGTAGTCGGTCCCGACTACTAGTTACTTAAATAATGTAGTCGTTACATGGACCATTGGCGGTTGAATGGTATCTCTGATGAACGTCGGTGTGTGTCACAACCCACACGAGAGAAGATCCACCGTTTTCATTCGAAATAAGTACAAGTTATAGTCCAGACAGCATCGCCTGTAACTTATCGCCGGCAGTAAGGTATCTGCAGTTTGTTCGCTGCTCGTTTCTTTCGCCAAAGAAGTTAATTAGTCGGAAGGCCGCGCCGGCTGCGGGTTATGGCCGCTTTACATACCTCCTGCCGGCTACTGCTCAACCCATTCTGGGCCAGCCCCCGATTATGCATCAAATAATGCTCATTGCTTGGGCACTGGGTGGGATTAATTGTTAAATTATGTCGAGAGTAGATGTTTTTAACAAGAAAAAGAATTTATTATATTATTGTTGTTGTGATCTCAAAATGGTTGTGACAATCATCATTTACAACATTTTTTAGGAAACATGACATAAGCAGGCAATGCATTGCACATATATAAAACCAGCCCTACCGTAATAACAGCTTCAACTTGTAAGTAACAACTTTGTCAGCGTTTAGCTCCCCCCGGTATTAAAAGTAGCAATAAAGGGCGGTTGTTTGGCGGATCGCTATTGAAACGGCGCGCCATCAGCGCGAGATCACTGCCGAGCGATCAGCTGTCCATATGTGAGGCGCGCGCGCCACCACGCCGCCGCCTCTCCACGGCTGCGCCCCTCCACCTCACCACCACTCAACCACACTCGTGAAACAATACCCTTTGTATCCGAGAGCCATTAATCCGAGTACGTATTTTTAAGACCCTCAAGTTAACTGCACATTATTACCCGCCCCATTTTGATCTATATTCGTCTTTCATCCCGCCTCCGCTTCAATTTAATTCGTTTAATTAGCACTCAGCTCACCCTTAGACAGACGCGGCGTAATCATAACAAGAACATTAAAATTTAAATAAGAGACAACCTGTTTTAATATACTTTAAGATTGTATCTAATTACGGGAATAAGAAATACCTTTTTAAGTGTTTAGCGTTTAAGGCACTTGTAACGCGGGTGGAAGCGTGGAAATCTTTGAGATCTTCAATTAAACGACACTTCGTTTTTTTGCGAGGTGCGGAACAAAGGCGCCCTCTCGGTCCAGCGGGCGCGGGGGGGTGCGGCGCGCGCGGCGCGGAGGCATTGTTCTGGCGATTGCGAACTAAAAGGCGTGTGGAGAGCGCTCGACGTATCGCTGAGAGGCAAATCGGTTGATACGCCGAGTGCTGAGGACGCTTTGCCCGCGAACAATGAAAGTCGTTGAACAAACCCTCTCCACGTATAAACGCTATCCTAAACCAACAATCAATGGCAATCCCAACGCGTGTAGGAGGGATCGAACAAACACCCAGATTATATGAGTGTTTAATGTAAAATAACACGTTAAATTCAGTACGTGTAGAAAAGCGATGCTTAAGTTTGTTAAATAAATACAATAGTTCACGCACTACCGTGTGATGGGCGGTCAGGCCAGTGGCAGGTGCTCGACGGGGATGGAGGTCTAAACAACTTTCAGTGAGTGGCCGCAACCCCACCAACACTTTACAACGCCAGCATTCTTTTATATCATCACTCACTAGGATCACTTTTTTATATAAAATTCCGCCCTAAAAATGATTCTGCCATCGCAATAGATGAGATTCCTGAGAAATTCGTCGAGCGTTGATTCCATTAGTGAACCTTTTTCGCGGCTACACAAAGCAAGGATATTGGCCCGGCCCAATCTTGGGGTTAGGGCCGCTCCATGAAGAATGGTATTTGCATTCCTGGCAAGAGATTGATCCCGACTCACGCCTTGCCGAATGTCAATACGGTAGGTCAAGTGGCCACGTTCACGACGAATGAATTACTGGCTTTATCGTCGATTGTGAGAGCTGCTTTTTGTTTGTCGTATTCTCTGCTATTATCGAGCCCTTTCATGAAAGAAACGTACTGAGAAATTGTGTCAGCAGTGTACCATGTTGCCTCTGAGACGGAAGAATAGCAACTATATTTACAAAGTTCTCCGTTGTGTGTCACCGACGTAAAAGTTTGTTGGAAGCAATTGCAAACACCTAGGGTAAGTTACCTAACTTCGTCCACAAAAAATTCTTGTGAGAAACAATTCAATTTCATCTGTGTGGAAGGTTGTGGGGTTAGCATTCTCGTCACACGTCGGTCCCTTTAGCCGGCGGATTGAATATACGGCAGGCGAGTCACGTCGTGCGATGTTTTTCTACACAAGCGACAACGCGTGCGGGGGGCGGAGGGGTAAGGTCGACGTTTAGACTATCCGTTTAGTGAACGTAATCAGGTAAATAAATAATGTGAACGCAGCTCACGACTCCAAACTTATTTAGTGCAACGAGCTACGGCGGGGTGCGGGCGGGGAGACGTTCCTGAATAATACGTGAAAAGCTTAGAGAGAAAAGGCAAAAAGTGTGCAAACGCAGAATAATACTTTCTTACAAAGTTTATCAGGGCTAGGACAGTGTTATTGCAATTTTAGATGAATAATATATTCCTACTTTTTTGTTTCGAATTTTAGTTAGTACGATCGTGTTTGACCCAGGCAAAAAATATGTGAGTACTTAACCAGTTTATACAGAGTAGAACCGTACCTAGCTGTCAGTTCTAATATTAGATTCTAAAACTCAAGAATTTCTCATGGCTTTGTATACTTATTGTGAGTGGTAGTAATCCACTGTCAATGTATTCGTTAACGTAATCATGTCTATCAATATGCTGAGGAGATCACAAGGAACATACTGAAATCCATAAAGGAATCAATGTTTAAATCATAAACCCGCGTCCCGAAAGTCCATAATTTCTCACTCGACTTATCATAAATTATTCTGGTATCGGTGACCAAGCCCATACAAAATTGAATAATGTATTCGCTGAGGTCACTTTACACAGGTCACCAACCCTTATAATTCTATGAGGCGAGTACCTAACTCGTACTATAGGTACAATCTCGGACCTGGTGTATTTCAATTTTATCAGGTATTTTGATAATTTTATCAAAAACTGTTCTATTTCGAAATATATTTGTTACACTTATAATAATTAGTGAGCCAGCCCTTCAATCAGAAGAAGGGTAGTGTAGGGGGGGCGGGTCAGTAACAAGGATGAAAGGTACAATTACACTGACCTAATACTGAAAAGGCATAATTCCTTCTGTGACTGTTCTTCTAGCGATTTCACCAGCTCAAAGCGGTATAAGCTGTGATCGTATTAGACTAGGGCGATTAATACAGTATGATAAATAAGTAGGTCAAACTGGTAGAACCCTTGTCCCAGAAGGGATAATTCCCTTGAAAGATAAACCCGATTTCTGAGAGCTGTCAGTCGCCGACGTTGTTAGCAGCGACAAAAATCGTGGCTTAACTCGACTCGACGGGGTGAGTGTTGGCTAAGTGCATATTGAGACAAAACGGTCTAATGGCCCGGCCACCGCGCCCGGAGATGGCAGCAGCCCGCCAGACGATAACTAGACGGGACAGGCCGCTGCGTTGCCATGGAGACGGCACCTCTGTGATTGGAAAGCGCATCAAAACAGAACAATCTTTCTTGTTTATATATTTGCATTACTAACAAAATTTCGCAAAGACTTTACGTAGCTCTAATCATGTTTGATTATGTATTATGATATGATACGTTTTGTGAAATAGTTTTTGATTTATGAGGGGGCCAAAAGTGGCTCCAAACGGTTCGTATAACACACGGTGCGGCTCGCCAGTTCTGTTTCTTGAACTTGGCTTGACACGCTACCGCGTGTCTAGATGTAAACGAAGTAAAGACTTAGTACATAAAGTGCTTTATACTTGGAAGTACATTTAGAATATTATCTAGTAATATTTAATACAGCTGTTTTCATTATAAAATTGACACTTCACTCAAATCATATTATTATAATATAGAATGATACACATATTACTGTAAAGAGATTATTCATAAATTGAAACTCTATATCAAAAGGCTTATTGGAGCGTATATTATTTACTATAGCAACATTCATCAATATTAATGTGTACAATTATAATACTCGTTCAAATTAATATGTAATGATGCTTTATAAATAAATGATTTGTAATAGTACCAGTTTACAATAACGTGCGCCAGAAGCGATAGGTATAAGCGATAAAGCATTCTAACTGGAAAGCCTGATGCCTCATTAATGAAATTAAAATTTGTGATACCGCTTCCGCGTAAACGCTTTTATGTATTGCTATATGTTTGAATATTTCGCACGACGCTTTATTTTTATTCGTCGTTATTATGAAATTGAAGGTGTGGTGCAGTGTAACCAATAATACTGAATGTCTGAGGCAGCGATTAATTGTTGGGATTCGAACAAGTTCGATTTAGAAAGACTACTAAAGGTAGACCGAGATGGAAAGTAGAGCGTCGGCCGCGATATCACTTCCAATGCTACCAACTTTCGCAACTATTTCACTTGTTCTTATTTCATTGTTTCGTTGGCCTTTGCCTTTACTTGAAGTTTTCTTTTTGTATAGTGGTGTTTGCTATTTAGAGGTGAGGTGACTTTATCCACTCTGGATTTTCTGGAAACATTTCGTTTTGTGAGCGAATAATTATGATAAAAAATCTATCGTACTGAAGCCTATAAAATCATGTTGCTTGTCTTAAAAACCTAATAGGTAAATGATTCATATCAGGGGCGTTTGGCGACTCAATAGTAACCATGACACCAGGGTTGATGAGGTTGGTAATCCACCTCACGACCCATACGACAGAACAAGAAGAATAGGTAAATAATGTATCTGACAATTTTCTTTATTATTTTCGTAACTATAAATTCATAATTATTTTGATTAAATTTAATTAAACGTGTCAGCCAACCCCAAAATGGTGAACCAGTATTATTGTACGTGACGTCCCCCGCAGGTTGTGCGTGCGGTGGTGTTACAAGCGCCGCACAGCGTGGCGGCGGCGGTGTGGTCGCGGCCGTGTCGTCTTGTGGTCACACGCGGGTGCCATGTGCACACGGGTTAATATCTACATGACTGTTTGATTGTTGCTCTTCAAACTGTATGTATGTGGTACCAACACGTAAGTAGGCCCGAAATGCCAGTCTTGTAAAAGTATTAACGCTAAATTTAAAATGAAAAATATTAAAGAAAATACTTTATAATCAATAACTATATGAAGATTGAAATCCAATGAAATGATATTGTAAATATTTGTAAAAAGATATGAAAAATATAACATAGGTGCCGTGTTTCCAATTTATACCAAGAGAATGAGTACTGTGCATACGTGTGGGGAATTATATCATACATTTATAGTGTAGTACTGACCGGCGTGAACGCGCATGTCCCGGGAGAGCACGGTCCCGGCGCTGGAGGCGGCGCGGCAGCGGTACACGCCCGCGTGCACGTCGCTGCGGTACTGCGCCGCTGAGAACGGAGACAGCCACAGCGTGCCGTTTGGTAGCGCCTCCCTGCGGGCATAATACTTTATTAACACATTTTAAAATCAGCCCTGTTTCGAAAACGCGTGACTTTCATCGCCGTGTCACGGATTCGAGTCCAGCGTCGGGCTTTAAAGACCCTAGACAAGACACTAGCAGCGTCTTTCGAGTGTCGTTAACGTGCCAGCGTCAGCGCGACGTCTACGCGACGCCAGAGCCGCGTACGCTCGGCGTTCGGCAGCCGGCCAGCGCTGACATCGCGTAGCCGTCGCGCTGACGCTGGCACGTTACCGACACTCGAAAGACGCGGCTAGTGTGGGGTGTCTCTTAAACCATTGAATTCGACTTTATGAACTTAATTAAATTCTTTTCTGAATTATAGACGTGGTTTCCAGTTACCTTAGAGAATCTATTTATACTTAAATATCGTCTATTAGATTGGTAGTATTCTCTCAATTTCTTCCTTCTCAGTTCGATTCTTTAACAAATACTTACGTGGATTAATTATAAAAAACTTACACTAATCGTAACCATCGTAATAAATAATAATTAACCGATGATAAAATTTGAACAACAAATACTTAAATCTAGTTAGCAGACTGTGCGTTATTATTTTGATTTATAATATAATAATTTAATATATACAACGGGAGCAACAAGTACTTGATTATTATTATGGACACACAACTGAGCCATATAAGGCGATTTATGTCTGCGTAATGAGCCCGTCATATGTTCAATTTGGTTCTAGCTAATGCCAATATAATTGGGAAAAGTCTCCATATTGAAATCGATCGATCGCGCAACTTTGCCGTATTAAATCTTTGTGGAGTCGACAATGTCGCGCAGGGTGTCACCGCACACGATACGCGCGGAACAACACCACTGCGTGAGTGCACTTGTGCAATGCCTGACGTCTAGATTCGCCGCGCGATGCACCGCATCTCGTAAACGAGGCCTTACTTCCGGAGTCGAAATCAATGAAATCGCAAATGAAAATCCGATTTCAGCTATTTCATAATATCCATTTGATATTCTCCACAAAGCAGTCAGATTCAAGATCATTGTGTAATTAATCAAAGAGATCAACGCTTCCTTTCATTTCTATTCAATGCTGTGCCATTTTCTGAATGCTAAATCGTTTTAGAATCCGGAGTTTGTGAATAAGATTAATGACGAGCGATTTTTGGTTTGGAAATGGAAGAAAAATGGCGGCCAGGAGCTGGCAGCGCCTATGGTGTGGAACGGCGGAGGGCCCAGCGTGGACCATTAATATCGGTTGATCTTTACGAGATAATACACCATTTGAATGTAGCCTTTCATTTAAATAGGTACAACTCGCCACTTCTTTTACTTTTTATTTATGTGCGGTGGCTTTATGCTTTTTTTATTTAGTGTTTTATAAGTCATCGTTAGAAGGATTCCTTATGTTAACTGTGTAAAGATTCTTGGTTTTACTCTTCTGAATTGCGCTATGTTGAAAAACTTAACAAATATTTAACAAACAACTTAATTAAAGCGACCCGTGAATCTCTGATGGAAATAGGTGCTAGTTTCTTTTATCTTTTGACATTTAATTATAGGTACTTAACTCATATTTCAATTCATTAGTCGGCATAACATACAGACAAAACCGTTAATTAGGATACAGTTCATAATACGGAAATTGACATTTGAAATGAAATTCCGTGAATTCAACTAATTATTGCATCAGTAAAATGAATTTGTATTTGAATGGTTCACAGCAAATATCAATTATAATTATTTGATATTTGCTGTGAACAAACAAAAACAAGTTGTCATCAACTTACCATACTTTTCATACTTTCGGCAATTTGTGTATTTTGATATAAAATATAGCTCCGAACTTGTTTATATAAGCATTGAATACAAAATGTGACATTTTTAAAACATGTATATGGGAAAACAGCCAAGCTGTGAAGCGAATTATAATTTCATAGAAAACTGAAAATTCCGACAGCGCGTACGATGTGGATGACTTTTGTCATAAAGGCTACACCTACATGATTGAATATCGCGGCGCAGCAATTTTTTGGAACACCTTTTACTTGATGACAAGGTTTCACAATCTTCCCTTTATTATTAAAGAATACTTTTTACGTTTCATAAACTGTAGTGTAATGGACTAGGCTTGACTCGTGGCGTACATATTCCCTTTGTTTTATGAAAGAATAGCTAGTTTCCAGCAGCCTCCGTGGTCCAGTGGTTAGAGCGTTAGGCTCGCGATCTGGAGGTCCGGGTTCGATTCCCGATGGGGACATTGTCGAAATCACTTTGTGAGACTGTTCTTTGTTTAGTAAGGACTTTTCAGGCTAGAATCACCTGATTGCACGCTAAGCCGTTGGTCCCGGATATTAGGCGTAAAAACACCACCAACCCGCATTGGAGCAGCGTGGTGGAGTATGCTCCATACCCCCTCCGGTTGATTGACGGGAGGCCTGTGCCCAGCAGTGAGATGTATATAGGCTGTTTATGTATTTAGCTAGTTTCTATTACATTTAACTTGAAATATATGAGCATTATAAACGAACTAATTTGTTAGGTATTTATTTTCGTGACATGTCAGAGTCATTATTCACAAGAAAAGTTCCCTTACAAAAACCGCGGCTCATGCATCACATCACGCCCATAAAAAAAATGTATTTGGCAAGTAACGATAGTGTTTACTTGGGTAGACAATGTGGGGACTCGATAAAATAATCATACTCTCGGACGGGCCTGATGAATAAAACATGAAGCTGGAATTAGGATGTCCGATGTTGCGGCCACTGTCACGCGGCGACTCTGTTTGCACACTCCAACCTCTATATATACATACATAAATTCACGTCCGTGACCCTTATTGGCATGAGCAGACCTGGGAGTAACTTGCCGCTACACTTTTATTCTATCGTATGAGGTAATCTAACCCTATGTCAGAGTTACTATTGAGCTGCCAAAGGCCTGACAGACTCCTGTAACGTCTACACACAGGATCCGCTTACCTAACCTAAAGATTTGACATATCCGGTTTTTTTACAGAAGCGACTTCCTGTTTGACCTTCCAACATGCAAAGAGAAAACCAGTCTAATACACGTTACGCCACATACCTCCGAAAATGCATTTCTCGGGAATGTTGGTTTCCTCACAAGGTTTTCCTTCACCGCTGAGCACGTGATAACCATTTATGATCCAAAAATGAATTCGAAAACAAATTCGACAATCATTGTTTAAAGCTTGTGCTGGATTCGAACCTGCCACTTCAAAGTGAGAGGCAAGAGTTCAACCAACTGGGCTACCTAGGCTGGGCTGAAACGTCTACACGTGATATGATATTATTATATCCCCAACACGATTCGAACTCGAATTGTAAGCCCAATTACTGGTTCACAGAAGCCACTACAGCTGCATTAAAATGTCGATAAGTATATCATAAATTTAATGGTGACGTGATGAGCCCCACATCTACTTATTCAGAAATTCCCAGTTCAAGCAAAAAAGCTTGACATTGATAGTTAATTATTCATTGTGAATTTATTATGAGATGTAGCACGGTGTCATTAGAAATAACGTTTATGATTGCATTTTGTATGGAGAATAGGGGTAGCATCCAGACGAATGGGTTTCCAGAGTTGAATGTGTGGCGAAGAAATATATTATAACAATATGATTTTATTTGTGAGGATATACGATCATGAAGTGGAGCGACGTGGTGGAGTACGATCCATACCCTCCGATTTATCACGGGGAGGTTTGTGTCCAGCAGTGGGACGTTTATGGGCTCATTTTGGGCATAGCGACAGCACGGAATTTCGGCATGATCCTGATACACTCTTATTTAATTTTTATATACACATCAATTCGTAAAAAATAAGCTATTTTAATAGAAATGCCATGGTTTTTTCGAAACGTAAAGTAAGGTATTTTAGAAGAAACCTTTATAATATGTTCATAATTGTTATGATACAGTGTAGCGAATTTTCCTTCTCATATTTTATTGCCTTTCTTGCTACATCAAATTAACCGGCTGTCTGGCATTTAGCGAGTTTAAAATCCGTTTCGACAGCTGTTTGTTGTGTCGACCAATTACGCGAGGCTGATACGTGTAACGACATTAATTAGAGCGAGTTGATTACCTCCCCTTGATCACTGCTAATACGGTTCTGAGCTTCCACCTCGCCGCACCAGGGGTAACCTGGTTACTGCTAGCTTGATAAGGAGATACAGCACTACATACATACATTATACACGTATATACAAAAAGTGACTCCTAAATTAATGTCGTAGTAGTACAGACATAGAATAAGGAATAATACTACGTATAGAACGGCAACTCTCCGCTCCCCACCAGCGGCTGAGCTAGGTTTACCTCACCCCCCTTGAACATAGTTTAGACTTGAATCGTATGGTGTCAGACGTCACACACACGATATACGATAATATCAATGTGTAGTGTCTGTGTAAAATGAGGTTGTTGTATGAAGTGTCCGGGGTGTGGTACAGAGTAAAAAAGCAACTATTCTATAAATCTTGGTCCGGTCGCAACGTTGTCAGTCAGTAGGCGGTATTAGTGATATTGAATCGGCTAGTATTTTAGTAGTAGATTAACAGCATATTACAGTAGTAAGACCGAATGTCCTTTTAAATTCGAAATCCCATTGTTTAACTGTGGTGTCTAGAAATTTCGGCCTCAAGAAGATATTAGTGTAAACCATATCAACGTCTGGTTCCAAACACTGGCGAGTTTAAGAACGAAACGTCAGCTAATCGACAATATTCCACCAGTAGGAAACTTCTCCCGTAGAATCTGCAGATCTAGAACTGACCTGCATGCATGAACATGAAATAAAGTGTATAGGAATGTCTAAGAGTTAATACTTAGTCGAATCTTCTGTAATAGATTATTTGTATACAGCATTATAGGCGGTGATACGGCTCACCACCGATCACGTTGGTCTAAGAGAAAGCTCGGTGAGGTGTGACTAATTAGTTAATCTTGCGATTGTACCTCTGTCTACCCCAATTGGGATGCAGTCATGAGCTGATATTGTATTATGTAAGTATATTAGCTGTTTATGTACTTGAAATCAAAATATCCAATAAATAAATGAGGCACCTCGTGCGGTCCAGTAAACTAGTCTCATGTGCCTTGTCAAGATATTTCATAACGCGGTGAAAAATGTAGGTACAGCATGTCGGGTTAGTCTAGAGTGGAGTCATAAGCGTAATACGACAAGACTTGCATCATTGCACCGCATTCTTTACTTGGAACGCAGAGAGAGAGAAAATATGTTGCAGATACTTTCAATTCTTACCAACATAACTTACTTATTATTTCACATTCGATTTTTTCGGTAAGTAGGTTTTTTTCACAATAATTAGTTATTAACAGCGTCCTTGTGTATACAAACTAAAATAATATTGTTTATCAACTCCAGCATTATTCCGTTTTCCACAGGGTCCTCTTACCTGACCTGAAGATTTGACAGGTCCGGTTTTTTACAGAAGCGACTGCCTGTCTGACCTTTCATCCCGCGAAAGGAAAAACAGCTTAATATAGGTAAGGTCACATACTTCCGAAAATGCATTTCTCGGGAATGTGAGTTAACTAAAATAATATTGTTAGTTATTATAAATTAAGTCGATAGTCTCGGTTGGACGCCTCCACCAATCCATACCGGAACGTCGAGGTGGAGTATGCTCCGTACCCCCTTCGATTGTTTGAGGGGAGGCTTGTGCCCGGCAGTAGGACGTATATAACTTTTATAATAATATCTTATGTAAGTATGCTCAACGCTAAGTATGTCATGTATCGGTAACTATCGGAAACGGCCGCCGGCCGGTCAATTTCCAGGCCCTCGATCAACACTTGATTCTATTACGGTCCTCGCTGCATTATAGAGAGGCGCTCTTTTGTGCGAACATCGACGACTACATCATCAAGGTACTTTCTTTGTAATTACCTGACATCAAAGCTTGCCGCGTCTGTTTGAGGTGCCTGTGGAACAGACACTCGTGTCCACACACTCTTCTATGTTAATGAACACCTTATATAACTCTGACAGACTATACGTAATCAAATTGTATCCGAATGAGTGAGTTCTAAACTAGGTTGTTTGTAATCTCATATAAAAGTTGGATTTAGAAATATCCTTCTCCGGTATATTATTCCGTGAAGTTGACTACCAATATCATGGAGAAAGGGTTCACCAATCTGCGTAGAATGATTTAGCTGGACGCCCCATATTATAGCACAGCAGAATTGTTAAATATTAAAAATCCCCCTGTAAAGTACTAGTGGTTTGGCTACTCTTTAAAAAATTGCAAAAAAACGCACCATTGTCGTGTATCAACTTCAAGAAAACAAAACGCATCAGACGTTAGTTTCTTTTCGAATCGCCCGGGCACGACGCCGCCTCGCGGAAATTTGCAAGAAAATTCTAAATTATGTAAATTCAATGTTGTTGCCGATCATGTAAGTACCTTTACTATCTCCTTTTATCAGTTTGTTTTTTTTCCTGTTTTGAGATTATTTTAATTTGTTGTGAGTTTCGAATCCAATTATAACGATCAAAAGATTAGTCAGATTATAGTCACTCGAGCCAGGTGTTTGTTTTTTTCCGTCTTAAATATTCTATGAAAGCAATTACATAATTACGGATTTCTGCTACACTGACGATGGAGATGTTTGCTTCAATCGAATTAGTAATATTATCGTATAAACAGAGGCACAGTGACTATTTGCACTCGTAATACAGCTGACACGGAAGAATCGGGAGCTGATATTGTAATCGTGCGGTGGTAATCCATGAATAACGCATGAGGTTATTGAATTATCGGCGCGTGCGGCGGGTGCGGGGTGACGTCACCACGTGTAGGGGCTCTGACTTATGGGGAAGTAAATTATGCATGTTCACGACATTCGCGAGTCCCGATTTGATGCTCTACCTCTTTTTTTTATTAAACCTTTTCTGGAAGCGAAGGTGAAATATTGTGTCACTGTAAATAAAAGGATTCTTTTCCATTTTCTTAAATGTATTTGGTTCAATAAAGAAGTCAAAGAATCAGCATTGGATGTAAATCAGAGGAAAGTGTTACACCGAAAGAGCGGTATAGTTGTTCAATAAGGGGCTGATTTTTCATTAACGGATAAATTATTTGTGAATGGAATAGCGAAATGTTCCATGTATGCTCTCTGTTTATTTACGAACGGCCCTTTAAGTAATTTAATGTTCAGACATTATTAACCAAAATAAGGCCAGTATTAGTGTTAGGCCAGTGAGATATCGTTGCAAAGTGACCATTAACAACTGTTACACAAATTACAATAAGTTTCAAGCCAAATTCAATTTAACTCCAGCGGATTTGTTTGACTAGAGACCAAGGTCCACCATCCATCTTGCGGCTGGGAACAAACGAACAAACAGATCTTTTGTGGAGGGCTAGTCCGGGGGAAGGGAGGGGGGGACTACATTCATCAAGGGTGCCATATCAATTCAGGGAACCAGCTAATGGGGTCAGGGGTCGTTGAAATTCAAACTAGCTGTGCAGGAGCCGGGAGGCAACGGGTAAATATTTGTTAGAACGAGGCACATAACGGCAGGTTGGACCGGTCAAGCGGCCGACGAACAAACTTGCGTGAGAGTTGAAGTTTTGTACTTTGATGAGGACTGGAGCTGTGGGAGTGTTTAATAATATAGTTGATGCAGTGGTTGTTGGACTTTTTTGAAAATATAATCGAAAATTGGCCGCGATCGGCTTGGCTTAAAGTATTAAATACGTTAACTTCAGTTAAAAATACATCCTCGATCAACAACGAAATGACGTTTCAGGTGGAAATTCACAAATAAGAAATATTTTTTCACCGTTTTCTTTCTTATTGAATCGGATTTAATAACAAAACAAATTCAGACCCGGTTGTATTATAAAATGCTTGTAAAATGCATATACGTAGTGAAATATAGAGCGAAAATAAGTTTTTCTACTTAAAATAATTTATAAAGTTATAATGAACAGTGAAAGACAAATAAATAAAATAAAATCACCAAAATTTATATTTGTCATCAAGATGTATCACCTAATAAATAGATCTATCGCCACGAAATATTTTCGTTCTCAGATAAACAAAAATTGTTCCCAGGTATGAATTATCAAATTAATGTTAATATATGTGTAAAATAAGAGATCGATAACCAATAAAATTATATTGCATTACATGAATATAAACTTCGTTCTTATAATAACAGTTTTGTTACTTAAATAATAACTCTGTGCTCAGAATGGTAGATCTGTCACCAAATAAATCGATTATCGATCCCTGACTGCGACTCCTTTTTATTTGATATTTTGTCACCAATACAGTAGTTAAACATTTTATTTCGTTCAGATATTAAATTAATAGTATTCGTTACCAATTTAATACATCAATTTATAATTTTAATGAAAAAATGATCAAAGGGGCGAAGACAAATTGGCGCGCTTTAAAAATTGACCAATCCGGCCTCAACGATGGGTAGTAGGTAACTAGGTTCGATCACACGATGCGCGACGCGGGCGGCTTGCCATAAGCCAGCTATTTTAAACCAGCGCTGATTGTTCAGTGGTAATTATTTTAAACAATAAATATTGATTATATTGACTTTAATTGTTTTATTTACTACTCTGCTAAATATAATTTATACTACCAGTGGAAATTTAGAACCTTGGGAGTCTAGTTAAGTAGCAGAATGTTTTGGTTGAAACGATGATGACAACCCTAATTTTTTATTTGAACTTAATGCAATTTTCTAGTAACATAATATGATTTATTGGTAATCTCTTTAAATTAGTTTGTTTAAATACTTATTAGGACACACCTATTATAATACATACAAAAACATTTATTTGGTACTAGACCTTATATCTCAGGATTTTAGGTGATTTATTGTGGAACTGATTTTGCATTGTTTGGTGACGACATTTTGGTGACAGATCTACTATTTTGAGGACAAACCCTATTATTTAAGAAACACAAAACTAATTAAATTGGTGATAGCTTAAATGATACCCAATCTTTATTTTCTCTTCACAAAGATAACACAAATTATGTAAACTTAACTAGGATAATGATACACACTACAGTGCTATTGTGAGAGACTGGTGTCGATACTAGGTGTGACCCTGTGTGACAGATCACCAGGCTCCCAACCTTTTACGGAACTCCTAGTTTATAAGCCAAAACAAAAACATAAAATATCAAAATTGAGTGGTACACAAAAGAAGTATGTAAAGTAAACGTAAAGATTCTGTGTGCGTTTGAGTGCGTATATGTGTGAATGTGCGCGCGCGTCTGTGTACGGATATGAGTGTGTCTGCATGTGTCTGTCTGCTGTCTGCTAGCCCTATGACACGACCGCATCTTGGGATTGGAAACTACTAGCTAAAGTCCTTTCACAATAGTCCCGTAGGTGCCCGCCCGTGTGAACCGCGTGGGTACACACAACTATATTGCTACGCCGTAGCAAGCAGTGCCAATATTGCCACGACGTAGCAAAGCGGTACCTAACTACATTGCTACGACTATGTGCAATTTATTCCGACATTGCAGTTTACTAGATCCTTATAGTGTAGAGCGCGGACGTTTAATTGTTTTCAGTGTAGGGCTGCCGTGCTGTATGAAGTACAGCAGAATAATAGTTTTACGACTATTTTGTTACTATAATATAAAAAGCACAGCAATACGAAATCAAAAACTACTTACGCATTTTTCTCTATATATTTTAGACTCAAATTCAAGAATACCTCGGCACAGGACTCTAGACGGTCTTTAAAAAGCTTGTTCGTAAATACCAATATTCTTTTAAACGACGCGAAGATCTCCCTGTGAAATACACATTGCGTAATGGAAAAAGATTTTTACCTATATCTAGTAGACTGGTCCTACATTTTTCTATCCCATATGTGATGTCCATCAAAATGCCTACTTAACATATTAAAAGTACAAAAAAGTGAAAATACTTTATTAAAAAATAACAGAACTTCTAATTCTACAGCACTAGTGAATACTTTAATGATACTGAGATGTTACTATTTGAAAAGCTTCCTTCTCTGTTTTAAACTTATAGTATGTTGTGCCCGAAAGGGTCTGTGATGTGAAACTCATAATATGTAACTTATCAACTTGTACACCATTTATTTATTATTTATTTTTTATAAAAGTACATACATAATTACAGAGTAACCTAATTGGCTGTATGACTAGAAAATAATACAAAAACTGATATAAAAAATAAAATATGAACGAAAAAAGAACAAAAAGAAAAATAACATGAAAAACATCATAGTATGGGAATAATTGATTATTTCAAACTGTGTATAAAGTTCCCGACTGCGATACCGTAAAAGTAATACAACAACGAACAACACAATAAAAAAAACACATTATTTTATTCCACTGTCCGTTGAAAAGGAAATAAATAAATTATTTTGTTTCCTTCAACAAGGTCTTAATAACGAGTGAATTAAAGTTTACGAGGGTGAATCACCGTCGTATGCTAATGAAATGAGCCGGCGTAATGTCGCGGCATTTCTTCCGTCGGCGCGCACCTGCCCGCCGCAGGCCGCCGGCGCCCACACTTATGAGGAAACACAATTTTTGCTCAAATCGCGCGAGGACCGCGGCCCTCCGACCCTCCTTTGTCCGACACCACGCAATTTGCCCAGAAACCTCCCAGCAACCTCCATTATACTCCGGATAACGGTCGCGAATATTTTTTTCGAATCTATTTCACCACCTTTTTAAAACGACAACAAGACTCTTTTCTCGCATAATGAGAAACTTGATGGAGTTCGGTAATACTCGCGTAATACAGTTAATTCCGACGGCTCTTTGTTGATAGAATCGCAAATTGGAAACCGGATTTTCTTTGAACAATACTGCGAGCGAACAAAGGTTGTTTTGTAATGGTATTGTATTTTTAATTTTAACGGATGGGTTTATAATGCGTGTGTGGTGCGGGCGGTGGCGAATATTTGTGATAGAAGAGCAATGTCGGGCGACCCTCGCCGCGGCCGGGACCTTTATTGCGGGCAATTCCTCGACTGGCAAATTAAATGGACGTCTGGGGAAGTATCTCGCGCTCGTGAACTTGTTGTTAATTCAAACCATCGGCGTGTGTCCTGAGCTGCCCCGGGCCGTCAACACTCAACGTTTCCTTCAGTTCCCTCCGCAGTCTATTTTTATCTTTGCAGACCTTAAAAAATGTCGCCCGTATATCAAAGTATTTATAACGCCCAAGGTACTTCGCGCTAGCAAAAAGTAATCTATTATTATTATGTAGTGGAATATAATACTAACTAAATATAGGAAAACGGAACATAATTCAAAGTATCACCGATAAGATAGAATATTATTGCTCGGAGGAGGGTTGAAGTAGGAGTAAAGCTAAATAACTTTTTCAATAAAGTAATTTTAAATATTTCACAAAATTGTAACAGCTAACTGATTTTGTTTTTTATAGCACTCTCCCGTGCTTAGGGAAACTCGCAAAAAATAGAATAAAGTATTTAAATAAAGAATTTCGGAATAGAAGGAGGACCCGGTGGTGTAATGGTTAACACGCTCGTCCCGGCTTGACAAGAGCTGCGAGTTCAAGTCCCGTCCGATTCAGATTTTTTTTCGATTTAATATTCTCTTTTAATAGTCTGTTGGCTTCCTTAGAATTAATCCGGGTGACTTAAACATTTTTGTTTAACTCTCACTTTATTAAAACTCGTAGCGATGGATGAAATTAATTTCGGCAGAGCGACGTTAATTGAAAAATCGTCAAAGGGTCGCGAGCAAACTTCCCGACCATTCCGACTTGGAGTTGCTTGGTTTGACTTCGAAAGGGAAAGGGCCTAAACTCTTTTGTTCCACTCGAGTGTGTTTAAATGAATTTGCCGAGTGTTTCCCTGAGTAAAACAAATTTACAACTGCTCTCTGTCTGTCCTACTTCCTATTACAACTTGAATATAAGCTAGACAAAGGTTTAACTTTACACTTATAAATTTGGACGGAATACCGTAAAGGTGAATTCCAGGTACGACAGACACAGGCGCCCCGAGAATGTTGTTGTTAAAAAGTAAAACGGAAAGCTTTCATACTGCAGCCTGGCAAAGGCAACGTGAAGGTCAAAAAAAGTTGTAACGTGAAATTTTAAACAACGGATTTCTTTTTCTGAAAATTACAGCATTTGGCACCTGGTTTTTTGCATACAGCCGCTTATTTCATGCTACAACAATCGCGCAACATAAATTACTCCCTGAATAAAAAAGTTAAATTAAAGGCCCGCACCATGCCGTCTGCCGCCAACACGCATTAGTTCCTCCGTGATCAACATTGTGTGCCTTGCGATTCTGTTCACTAAAGAAAAAGTAAAAGTCTAATTCGGAAGCTTACCCTACATTTGCGTAGACAGTACCTACACAATGCTACGGGGAATTGGTACGATGAGCTACGAATGCCACGGAAGGTACGAGGTGCCGTAGAGCAATTTTGTAATTAGACACAATGAAAGCCATATCCATTGAGCATTTGATTTCGGCTGCCAATTATCCCGCCGAGCACGTGTGACACCCCCCCCCCTCCCCCCTGCCCCTACACCCGCGCCCCGCTGCCCCGCCGCGCCGCGGGACCAACCCGCATAATTTTGTTCACTCAACTTTGACAGTTTTGTTTATGTGCGGCTTGATTCCTTTTGATAAAACTATCCGCTTGTTTTACACACAGATAACGATTTAAACAAGTATTAAATTAGTTTCAAAGTTACAAACGCCATTTTGCTCATTATTTCAACTTTGAGAGATGTTAATTATGCAGCCATTCCTGTAGTTAGGTTCAAACCAGAGGCTGCAGAGACGAGTTGTAATTAGACGCGCGAGTGACAGGTAATTCAAGTTGTTGGAAAATTGTTGTAATATTCAGTCGGCGGCGAACTAATCAGCCACGGATTAGCTCAACTTTGGTAATAAACAAACCGACGGAACTCAGACAAATGTAATATTATCTATCTCCCCGCGAGCTGCTTGCAGCGCGACAACCGCGCCGCCGCCGCACTGTTTATGGCCGGCTTATCCTGCTGCGAAGTTAGTCAGCCTTATCTGTATTTATTACTTTTGCAATTTCAAAGTGGGTTATAATGTATTAAACCCACAAGTCCTTTTATATTTACTTGCTCATTCACAAACCATTTAATTTCACATTGAGGTCTCTCCTTCGAACAAAAACGAAAAAATTTGTAAGGATTTAGTTTGCACGTATTCCTCGAGGCTTTATTAATGTCTTGGAAACAATTTTAGCTGGATTTAAGTATTTACGACGTTATTAAGAGTTGCTTTCTTAAAGGAGTTTCGTTTATTGACTTCCTCGTCGGCGCGTTAATTATTTACCCGCCTTGTTACTGCAGCCCCGGCGTCCTCGCTCCTACTGGCTCACTGCCGCGTTATTAACGCCTCTTTTTGCTTTATTTAATCAATATAACACGCTTATCTGCCACCTCGCTTTAATACGTCATCGTTTGAACGTAAACTTACAAGCAGACGGTATGAATACCTCACGAGCTGAAATTTTATTGCGCCGCCATAACTTGCGAACGTGAATACATAAAGTTTAACCGACTACTTCCAGAAGTTTTACCTGTTTATTTTAATATCGTGCAGGTGCAATAGTTGTATATGGGCAATAAAACTAAAGATACGTAATATGTTCATAATATTCGGTAAGAATTATAGACATTTGATGCCTTTAGATGGAACAATGGCTTACTATTCAATTGACTTGAATTCCGATGCATGGTGACATTTCGGTGCCTCAAAGGCTTAAAAGTCGTCACAGCTTCCTTAAAGAGGTGGCTCCATTGGATTCCGAACCTAGCCAAGCCCGCTTAAATCTTTGGCGGCGGAAGTGTTCTCCCGCCCCTTTTATCGCGCCATCGGAGGGTCTCCCGCCTGTAAGTAATCTAGCGTGGCCCACATGGAAGTCTTTAAATAGGCTCCGGACACAGGTGGGCCGCTGCAAGGATAATCTCTGCAGGTGGGGATACCTGGTTGATGGTTGCGATGATTGCGAGTGTGGAGTATCACCACAAACTATGGCTCACCTTTTGTGCTGTCCTAAGTGCCCTAACACCTGCACTATTGAAGACCTGTACGAAGCCACTGACAATGCCGTAAGCGTGGCCAATTATTGGTCAGCAAAAATTTAGCTTCGATCGCCATCGACTCGCAAAGAAGAAGATTCAATTGACATTTATAGTATTAGTTTTGCGAATGTTACTATTAGCCACTTGCAACACAACACAAGGGACATGAGAAAACTGAACAGTAAGCAAATATGCGGGTGAAACGGTCGCGAGTGTGCAAATATAGGAACGTTAACATAGTGCTGAGTTAGTTTAGCTGCTTGTTTGCGCCGTGAGGCTGTAATGAGCTGGAGCTTCCGGCCACTCGCTACCACCACACATCCCCACCATCCTCACCATCCCCGCCATCCCCTACCAACCCGGCCGTCCACGTATGCTAATTTCCCGTGGAATCACACAAAGTGTCCCCTCTGGAGCGATCCCACAGATTTATCTCTCCGCTGTGATTCCGACAGCTACAACTTACAAGCTAGTTTTGGCTCGCGCTACACAGAAAGTTAAACCTAATTATTCTTCCTCCGTAATAATTTAAAGTGTCTTGTTGTTTTAGTTTACTTGCTTTGTAGATCATTCTCTTGATAACTTTGTATTGTAGCTGTAAATCCGCAGGGAGGGACTTTAACAATCATAGTCCAATAACATTTAATTACACGTATCGTTTACCATTTTAATATATTTTGTTGTGAATAAAGAATTGAACGAATTGAATATGCAATATTCTAGTACTTTCTCTAGTCGGAATATTAGGGCCCTATTCCACTAGCGACCACGGTCGCACCAGCAATAAGGTGTATGACCGTTAAGAGACCTTTTCACATCTTTGAGTTTCTTTGTGCGTCAGGCGTATATAATACGCCGTTGTATAAACGCTACTTTACCAGGTCTTAAATGCTCTGCCCACCTCTATAGGGATGCAGGCGTGACGGCGTGTATGTATTATACGTATATTCTTTATAAGGTAGTCTGAATAGAATTTGACGTTTAATTTAATTTAATTTATGTAATCGTTAATAATTTTTACATTGTGTTCGACATTATACATCATCCATACTCAGTATAAAGTAAAAAAAAGTAAAAAGAAAAAAAAGTAGTAGTAGTAGTAATGTAGTAGTAGTATAAAGTAAGTAGTAAGTATCGTTTGTCAGTATAAAGTTTATTCCAGGATCGGTTTAACTAAAGTGTAGAGACTATCATCGGATTTTATGTAATTAGGCACATAGCGTGACTTCTGTAACATCTTTCAAATACTAAGTATAATGGATAGTGTTAAATAGTGTTTTCGTCAGTGTTTGCAGAGAAAGTTATTTCGTAGGCCGGCGGCGGGGCCGCGTCCCGGGATGACGCAGTGTGATGGAGCGCCGCCTCAGCCTACTTAAGTACCTACTTTGTACAGCTGGATGTACAGCTTTCATTGTTACTATTTATTATTGCACTATATCTAAAGTGACATCTGTAGGTCACGGGCTCGAATCCCGGCTTGGGCCCTGCACCACTGAGTTGTACTGAATTTTTGGATGTACGTAGAGGAATTATTATCAAAAAGAAAGATTATTTCTTTATAAATTCTTGACAACACGACAATGTTTCTTGTATCGGTCTATGTAATTAAATTGAAATACCAATCTTTTTGACGAATAAATCAAGAACAATTAAAAATATTATTGCAAAACAATTAAATGCAATATATTCTCAGAATCCACAATGCAGCTGACATATAAAATACAACATGAATTTTAGTGTAACTATTATTTGAATGTTCGTTTTCCACTTTCAATTTATTTCTTTTGTCTGAGGCCAATTTTATTCAATTCCATTGTGGATTTTTTGTGATCGTGGATAAAATATAGTGACAGAGGAGTATTATTGTATTGGAGCGTGTCGACTGGATGCCGGCACCAACCTCTACCACAGAGTACATAACACTACAAGCTATAGTTAGCTCCAAGACATCGACGAGACAACCTCTAGATTAGACCATTAACAACAGTTGCACGGGTTCTGTCAAAACATCTGACAAAAAGACCAGATGTGACAATACATGTCGCCTGAGACCAATCGCGACCATCTCCGTGAACTTTCAGATATCCTTTATAAACGTTATATTATTATTATTATTATTATTTATTGCACAAAAATAAAATAAGGAATAGTTACAAAAGAGACTTAATGGTACATGGTAATTGGCGGCTTTATGTGAAAACCAATTAAAACACAGCGTGCGTCCCCCCCTCAATAATTTCTAAGCGAAAAAAGAAACATTAGTAATCTACTTGGTTATACGGTCGATCCTCAGTCCATACATCACGGGTTCTCGCTCGTTACGTGAAATATTGTCTGACTGGTTGGCAATTGGAACGCGTCCGTTGTGACGCGCGCCGCACATCCATCGCTGAATATCTAAACGAAACATAATTACATTACTTCCACTGCCAGATGAATGACAGACTCATTTCTCTCGCACCAAGATTATCTTTTCCATTGTCCAACAAGTACATTACGTAATTATATTAATAGTTTTCTGTCGCTGAGACTCATTTTCCTTATTTGTAGTCATTTAGACTGACCATTATTATAAACAATTATCCATGATAACATAATACTATAATTTATAGTACTTACACACTGATTTATATTATAATAACCGAATAAAAAAATATTGTTTCTCGTGTCCCGTGTCGCAGACATTAATATTGGGCCCCTTGGATATTTTTTCTGCTCATTTTCATTATTAAACTTTTCACTGAGGTTTTTCACATTCTTTTCACTTAAATTCCTTTTTGACGCCAAACTTTGAAGTATAATTTAAATTATCGGGCTCTATGGATATATTTGAAGGGACGACAGGGGGCGGTGAAGTTCGCGAAGGTCAGGGCCGGATCCAGTATCACGGGCGAGCGGGTGCTCGTTAGAGCCGGACGCAGGTGATCACGTCCCCCCACCGTCCCCCGTCCCCCGTCCCCTGTCCCCTGCGCCCCACGGCAATGACCAGATCTTCACGGGACCTCGCAGCTCTTAACAAACGCTAACGGAGCGACGACTTAGAACGCGGTAATTCGATATTGTCACTACGCTCCGTTGTTAGTCTAGTTTACCAACGTTTGCTTTATTGGTTCCGAGGACTGATTGTCAGGTATTTTTCCTGGACCTTGCGTCTTATCTTTTATGAGTTGTCTTTTTTTCGACTTAAAATAGAAAGTGTTTTATTTGACTAGATATTTTTGTTTGAAGGCATGTTTGCAAAACAAAAAATTAAAAATAATCAAAAACAAATCAAATATACTTTATTGCACACAAAATATAAAACAAATTTACACAAATGGACGAAAGATACAGCACAATCTGGCGGCCTTAAATAATCCTTGACCAGCATTCTAAATACGTACTAAGAACTCTTACTATGAACGTAAGTATATAAATAACGTAGAAAAGCCATTCATAGATGAACACATTAAGCGAGTAATAACGTATCATAGTGTATTTATCGTCCGATATCAAAACTCGTAACAAGGTAAGTGCGGGTCGAGGGCAATCGTTCCCGCGCTCACTGGCTATTGCCAATAAGGCGCGGCGCAGACGAGCGCCGAGTTGCACAGGTTTATGCCCCAACGACGACCGACTTTTATCGCCGATCGAAGCCGTTTTACGCATACCTAGCTCGTTTAATTGTCAACAGTCTAACGGCAAAGCTTTCCATCGCCAACGAAATATCGCCAGTCTACTTTTGCGCTTATAAAGAATTTAATTTAATACTTTTTTGCTTTATCGTTTTCGCTGACAAAAATTGTATTGAATGTTAGGTAACCGTTTTTGTTGAACCATTTTTTTGCCTATTAGACTTTTGGAAACTAGTTTTTAAGCAACAGTAAGACAAGTCAAGTTTAAAATAGTTTAGAAGACATAAAATTGACTTTCTATTCTTTTGTGTTGCGCTGCTGTGCATTTAATCAATCGAGTTTTGTAAACCAACAAAAAAGGATGGTCTGTTACAAGTCTAACGCTGCGTTCAAACATGCGGGTACGGTGCAACTGAATACTTTGTAGTTTCTATAACAAATTGTGTATTCAGAGAGTGGCTAGAGGACTAGGGGTTAGAAAGCAACATACTTTTGAAGATGGAAGTCGAAAAAGAAGTATTATGTTTGCTCGCAGGCGTCGCTGTACAATTCAATTTTCTAACGGGCACGTCTGAATTGTCGTGAAGATACTCAACTCATGTCAATGAACGTCGCCACAAATAAGACGGACTTTCGCAAATAGATACAGTGAATACTGTTAGCGTAGGTAAACGTCGTACTTGTATTGGTCGAAGCCCCACAGGGATACCCTTCCAACGTTACGCCACACAGACAAAATAAGGGGTAATGTAAGCGGCATTTGTTCTTTCCCGACCACACTTTTTCTTCACAATTTATAGATTTATCTACGTCGCCGGATTTTTGTTACTTTACATTTTACCACAGCAAAAGATCATCGTGCGATTATCGTGTTGTGTGTACGCAGCCTGCGCGTGAGACGAGCCACGATCGGCCGCGATGCGTCTCTGTCGGCGCCGTCCGCGCGCTGATTGATGCGCCAACGGTTATTACTTCCACACCAAATTGCTGTAGTTTTTTAAACAAGTTAAAAATATACTTATATATGTAGAAGAACGAAAGAACATTATCGCGTGTACATACACTTAGTTTTTTGTAAAAATGTAGGTTGAAGTTTCTCCATTCTCTTGACGTTGATCGTTTTAGTAAAGTAGAATTATTGGTTTTTCTCTCTATTAATTTAAGAGGTGTCTACTATTTTTTTCTGAGGGTCTAAAATAGATGAGAGTAATTTTGCTGAGCGTCCGTTTCGTTATTTATAAAGATCGATTTAATATAATTATTTTAGTTCACATTTTCTTAAAGGTATTAAATACTTAAGCAGACAACTGGAGGGCTCTCAGTCAGTAATAAATATACCATTTCAGGGGGCGCTGGTGGCTGTGAACTTCGTTTCACACTGGTATCTGGTGGTGGTAAAGGTCCGAATTTATAAATTCATAATTAAATATCCTTAACACCTTGGGTATGACTTAGAACGTCCTATGTTACATTTGTTGAGTACTCCAGTCACATTGCAAGAAAAGACGGTAACAACCTCGAGAACTCGTAACAGGCAAAATAAATGAGAACAGGCCTCGTGGACGCACACGAATATGACCTCACCCGCACCGCTCTTGACTGTACAGTCCACGACGCCCTCCACACCGCCAGCGACGGAAACAGATGGAGGAAGATCGTACGAGGGAAACTGATGCAGAAGGAAGGTCACGACCGTCAACACTAAGGATTATGGCGCAAAAAAATAACAGTTTAGTTTGACATGAGTATAAATGAAAGGGTACCTATACAGTGAAAAAGCTATTCCCAAATTCAATGCTTTTCAAGACCGCTGAATACCAACATGGCTTTGAAATATAACGGCAATAACATCCCTGGAAAAGCGCACAGTTGTCATTCCGCGAGACCGTTGGAAATAGAATCTGATCCATCCAAAAATAAAAGGAATCATAAAGCGAGGGTCGAGAAATAAATGCCAATAGAGAGGGTGATACGGAGGGAAAGGTCCCGGCGACACTGTCGGAGTAAAAATAAAACGAGAGAGCCGCAAACACCAAGCGGTTTATGGGTTCCCGACACTCGATGTAAAAGTAAATCGCACAGTGGGAACACTCCGACCGTCTTTTCAAACTAACAGGCTGTCGATGCGACGGAATAATTCCGTGAAAGGAAATTCAATAGCTTTTAAACTGCTCTTTTTATGCCTTTGAGAACATATTATACACACACATACATACACATTACACACATACGTATAAATTTACTTAGTTTAGTCTTACAGCTGCCCTAGCACCGCGAGAGAGTATACTACTATGTGACATAGTAGAACAATATATAATTCGAAACATGACATCGATACAGTTCTCTAGATTGTTTTAACTGTCATTGTATTATATAAAGCCTACCTATAGTCCGCAGGTGTATCTGCAATAGGAGTAGCCGGCGGGTTCCTAACAGAGTGGATGTCACAGTTATCGGACGTTTTTCCGAGTGGCGCCGTGCCCTGTCACATGTCCGCGACATGCTTTGTGCCTCGCCTCGGGCGGCGCGCGCCCGCGGGGCTGCCTCCAGGAGATAGCTTCCGAAAGTGACGGCTGTACTGACCCGTCAGCGAGGCAAGTAGGATTCGGTCATTTGAATTGTCGTGGTTTTTACGTTGGTAATCCTCTGCATACATGAAAAACAACCTTGTAATTTCATAAGTAGTAGAAGACTTTTCTTATTCAATCGAATGACATATATATCTAGTATTTTATTGCAGAAACAGTAATATTTTTTTCAATCAATTATATATAATCGTATCCCCAGTTTTCGTGTCCCATATCAAAAATAGAATTCGTATGATATATCTAGCAGCGATGCGTCCGGCTACCCGCAGCCTCCACCGTCCGATAATTGTGCACACGCGTCGTCGAGCGCCAATTTTCATGTAAATTGTGAATTTTACACGAACAGTGACGCTCTTAACGAACAAGTGTGAACGGCGGACAATTGCCTCCCACTTTCATTCCGATCTGATAACTACGCATATAAATAACTACATAAATAAGAAATACGAAATTTTCTCGTCCAATAAAACGTATTGTCTACAGATTACGAATATTTCTATCACAAAATAAAGCGGCTTTTCGTCCCGACTGCTCTGTTTATGGTAATATGCGGGCTATTTCTTTTGTCTCAAAGGAAAGAATATTGAATAGATAAACCGGCGCGATGTGGCATGTAAACGAGGTTACGCATCATATTTGTCTTCACTCCAGTGTGGTGAAAGTGATTCTAGCTGGAATGGCCGCTGAGGAGGCGCCCTATCGCGTTCACGGCTGAGTGGAGCGACACCGCCGCGCCCGCGCTGCCGATATGTTCCGGAAAATGCTGACACCTTCTCAATGTTCACCTCAAGCAGTTTCTCTCAGAAAATTCACAGTCGGATTGAACCCTATAGTGTTAGTACAAACACAAATAAATCTGCGCTACGTAGTTATATGACAACCGTGGAGACGTTGGCTATGATCCTGTGAAGGAGCGAGCGGTGCTGGCTCAGCGGACTCCATAACTCGTGGAGGTGCGGCTCCGGCGGCAGCATACATCATGCGCAATTATTGGCGCGGGGAGTGCGGGGGGGGCGGCTCTAACGAAGATGAATAGCGCCCCCGCGTGGCCGCTTAGCGCCGCCCGAATAATGCGCTCGCAAATAACCACGTATTTTCTGGAACAAGTCAATAAGTCACCGCCACCTGACGCGCTTACCTTATATTCGGAAATACAAAAACAGACAGATTTAAAATATATTGGTATAAAATACTCTGGTTCAGAATCAGGTTAGTTTCTCATAACGTATTTAGGTCAGATTGTACCCGCTTCCTGTATTACGTAAGTGTGGATACAACCTTCAGGATAAACGAGGAGGTATTTCCGGGCGTCTATCAACCCCGTTCCGGTCTAGTGCCCCCGTATGAGGGCCGACGCTCGCTAATCCCGCGGCGCCGCCGCCGGCCGCTGCGATCATTCGCGCCCAATCAGCCGGAAGGGCCGGCGACAAGATTGATGATGACAATTACCAATTTAGAACCTCCGTCCTCGATTTTATACCGTGATGTATATACTCTTTGGTGGCGACAGGTGGCCCGCGCTGGCGACTTGCCAACGACTACTCGCACGTAAACGTTCAGAAACAGACAAATGACAAAAAGAAACTTTCAGAAAATGGAACTGAAACCAAATACAAATATGGCTACCTTGTGTTCTGTTATACTTCTAGACACTGTTGAAATTATTTTAATAGTGATTAACGCTACCATCTGATGAAGTGTTATGTATAGCAAGAATCGATTACAAAATATGTACCTGTATGTACCTTTGAGACCAATTTTCATTATCCATCAGACAACACGAGAGCGTCGTCTCACCACCGCCCCCCCCTCCCCCTCGCTGCCCCCCTCACTCCACGCCCCGCGGTGATAAATGATTGATAAATTATGTACATGAGCGGGAGGTTAACGGAGTGACGCGACGACCGCGTCAAAAGTTACGAGCCCCATTTCAACCCTTTTTCGCCCTTTTTTTTTGGGAAAATGGCGAAGAGTTAAAAATGAAAATCGTCAGGTCCAACGTCTGATGTCCTTTTTAGCGTAAAATTTAAAACGCAAATTGGAATCCGTGATGAAAGTGCCACTTAATGTGGAAGCACTTGATGGTGTTACGTTGTATCAGCTACGCAGCGGAAATATAAATAAATTGGTGGAGCTCTTTTCGTAATAATGTGTCCGAATTGGCATTACTATAAGTATAATGTAGTCAATAAAAACGGTTTGTTGATATTCTCTGGACGGTGCGAGCAGTTTGTCTTCGTTAGCGTCGCGGCGGGGATCCCTCCAGCCCGTTTCGGTCACTCCGGTTATTCCCGGACGCTTCGGGCTCTACCCAGACCTCTCCTATACCCGTGCACCGTCATCCTGGTAATTTTGTGTGTCACGGACAGCCATGTCAGATGTGTCTACGACAGTAATCCGGGAAGGACGACACTGTGAGAGCTTGCTTCATTAAAGTACGTCGTGTGCCCGACATGACTAATGGTAGATACCGCGATGTTCATACGCGTTAATTATGTTCTCTTACTTGCTTTGTCATCTTGGTACTTTAGTGGAGATAATAAACAGGATGCTAGAGTAATATTACTGTGAAAATACTATATTTTTATGGTTTCTCAGTAACATAACTTCAATGTTATCTGTTCCACTCTACTTATTATATATATTACGTTTATTTCACGTCTCGGGTTATTTAATTTTAAATTCCTGGATGAAATAAATAGTCTTATATTAAAGTTATATTAACACTTTGCAAAATAACAGGCAAACTCAGGTGAAAACGTGCATGTATAATCTTGAGCCGTACCCGTCAAAGTTGTGTGCTAAGTTCATTAAGTTACCGGGTGAAGTTGTGATGATACCGGACGTCCAGGCGTCAGCGCGGGTAATCCCCGCCACTTCAGCTGGCTGTTAAACTATCCTAGCCTCTCGTGTGGAAACTTTGAATTGAACTGCGCCGTCTTGCCTCGTAACGTTGTTAGAAGCAATAATACTCACTACATACAAGTGCCTGCTAATATCACTACTTGTCGAACGCTTTCTATGCTAAAACGTTATTACGTCTCTTGCACGGCCAGAAACGAAAATGCAAAGTTCGAGTGGTCCACTCTGCTGTGTCGGGTTTCTAATAGAATTACTCGTGGCTCTGACTGCTTTATGGTTATAATGAACATTACACATCAAATATGCGTAGATTATTATAACGGGTTGGTCTAAGGTTGTCTAGGTAGATATGAATATACAGAATTCGACTTTATGTGTTTGAATTCATGTTTGGATCATAGATCATTGGCTAATTAAAATTAATAACGTGGTTTCTAAGATTTGTGCCCGGTTAATGGGAATAGACTCGTCCTCTATTAAACATAACTGGCGAGACGTGGGTGTACATTATATATACCTCTGGCTATCCCTTTGAGGATACAGGCGTGATGCTATGTTTTGTGTAGTTTTAAATTACAAATCTATAAAATAGTAGCGACAACAACAGATTACACTCAGTTCAACTCGAAAATCTCCTCAATCAGACAACTACAGTCAAACATCCATTCGCGCAGTTTTTGTCAAAGGGGTCATATTATCTTATTTCTTTTACGTCAGCGCAAGAAGTGACAGGAATTAATTGCCTTCCAGCGTTTGTTGGAAGGGCACAGTGGGCACATTGGGCAGGCGCATCAGTCATTGGCCGCGAGGACGGGGGACGGCAAAAAGATGGCGGTCGCGGTGGCGTCGCTAGGACCAAGGCCCTGGACAACATGAGCCCAACAGATATTCACTAGAAATATGAAGCAGGTAAAATTAGCCACTAAACGTTCTTGAACTGTTATGCTCTCTCCACATTGTAGTCTGTCAGTTGTAGTGGTAAGTTGGTTCATCGTCATTAACTTAACAGCCACGGCCCTGTCGCTGTAGCATTTTCCATCTATCTCTATCCAAAGACAACTTTGCTAATCATTACATTTCAATCGATAGGCCGGTCATCTGCTGTTAAACGGTTTTTTATTAATCAGCTTGGAACTGCAAGTTCAAGAGTGACTGCAAGCTATCTTTTAGTGATACTTTCATAGCATTAGTTGTGTTTATATAGTGCGAGACTACAGGGCTGGGCAGGCCCCCGGGGGCCGCTCTGCTCCGTCTCTGGTGACCAGTTACGTCATTGGGCGGATAGGAGTATTAATCTCGGCTCGCGGACACGCAATGTGTGACGCCGGCCATATTGAACTGTCATCTTTGATTTGATACTGCGATTCATGTTGGAATATTGACTTTCAACATTTTATTAGGTGTTACAGATTTGAAAAATCTGATTCAGATTGTTTATTTGGTGAATAATATAAAAAAATATGTTTTATGATAATGTGACTATTAAACGAGATGATTTGGACGCTGTCCTGGAAGCGTGACCGAAGGAAACACTGGAGAAAGAATCCCGAAAGACAAGATATTGAAAATAAAGCAAGTTGAGTTCAAAATAAATTCAAGCTGCATATTGCCAACACCAGTGATAGCTCAATCAACAACAGTGCTGGCGTCAGGCGGCAGGCGGCAGTACTGACCTGAGCCCCGGCACGTCGTGCAGCGGCGCGCCGTCGTCGGCGAGCCAGCTGACGGCGGGCGGCGGCGCGGGCGGCGCCCCGTGGGCGGCGCAGGCCACGCGCGCGCCCGAGCTGTTGCTGAACCACAGCCGCGCCGGCGGCTCCACCAGGAACACCAGCTGCCCGCCGCACCCGTACACTGCCGGACACATATTATGTACTTAGTCATCTATCCTTAATGGCAATTGTGTAACTGCTTTACAGATTGAAACCTATCCTGAATTTGATAATTTGACAGGAGTTGTCATTTTCAACGAATCATACTCTGGAAACGGGTTAGGATTGTTGGCGTGACACAATTCGGAATCTGACTGAAACCGTATACTACACGTTGAGTACTTGCCTGTCAGTCAGTATTTACGATTCCACAAGAGTAGCAGACTCTGTCAAAAGAGTACTTTTGCAGAGTAAACATTCAGGTATTATTAAACATAGAGATTTAATTTTAGATTTCAGCCCACCTGACGTGAGCAATATCAACTAAGCAACCCTCATCACTGTGATCGATGTAAATAAGATATTTATAAGTAACCAACACGTGCTTACACATCAGACCGTATCCAAACGGATTAAAGTGGCAAATTGAGGGTTTCATTCTCATTGACTATCATAATTGGTTACATCATTATATCAACGTTATTATATAACGTATGAACCGCATTGTTATTAATTATGAATAGCTTAACCGTCCTCCAGGGTCGTTGTTGTTGAGGGCAATAAATTCAACTTTAGATTACTTGTAGCGTCTAATGTGGTCGGCAACCTAATTGCTTCAAAACGCAATGTTTAAGAAATCCCCTCGCCGCTTTGACGCGTCAGCGAGACATTTATTACGCAAAGTACAACATATTGCGTATAAGGCTCCGTGCACAATTAGCGGCATTCACGGCGGGATGTCACGCACGTAATTAGCACCTGTATAGAGCCTTATTAACACCGTCACCGCTGACAGAGAGGGTTCCTTCCGGCGGTGTTGTGATCACTCACTTGTTGACTACAGCAAAGGAGAAAGATTCGGAAATTGGATGTGTCAGGATGGACGAGTGTAAGGTCAATTCTAATCGAGTAAAATCTCACGAGTAAAATGTTTACGTGAGATTGCAACACTGGCCGGAATTAGAAATACGGTTTAAAAAGTAAAATGTTGGTAGACGGGGAATTGTTTTTGGGTTTGTCATGGATGTTTATAAAATTGGATAAGAAGCTTAAGAGTATTATGTTTAAAGAAGAGGAATGAATAAATATATGTTGATATATATAGAAGGTGAGTTTTATTATATTTTATTCCTTCCTTATTCTTATTCTTATTCTTAAATTTACACATGATTTTACTTCAGTATGTTATATTCCCAAATTTATCGTAGAATAGAATAAAATAGAAAATTGTTTATTATAAAAGGACACTACAAACAAAAACAAGGCAATAACATTATTTAAAATTTTCACAAAACAATTACAAAATCGCAATACGGATGTTCGTCGAAATAACCATAAAGTGGTGGTGGACGTCCTGAGACAAAAGCGCCTCACTCAGCACAAGTCGCGACGTGAACCACGTCGCTGGTATTAGGTGCGTGGATCCTGCTGAGTGAGACATGAACGCCGTGTTCCATAAATATATGTGTTAATAGCGTACATGGTGTAGATAAACAAATAATATCACACAAATTTATATATAATTATATACTTAATGTTAGAATAATGTAAGTACATATTAGTAAATATGAGTTCTATGAATGTGTATTGTGTAGTCTGTTTGTACCTATCGATTGCGCTGCAGCGCGCGCCTAGTTCAGTCGGTAGTTTAATTTACTACTAGTAATATTTTTTTCACTAGCTGGCACTTTCACATTTGGGTAAAAAATGGGAACACTCTTAATTTGTGAACTTTTATTTTTATTTTTTACTAGTTGTTATTTTACCTTACAGTTCACACCAACAATCACATAGAGCTAATACAACAAGTTTTTTTTTTTATTTTATGTAAATGTGAACACTGTTCTCAATTTCATATTGTTATATTATTTTATTTCATACTGTAGAATATATACTACTATAGCACTAAGTTTGACACTCATAAGTGTTGTCGAATAACTGTAAAAATCGTTTTATAAGGAAAAATTTTAAACTTTTGAGGTTTTTACTTAGATACTAGTAGTTGATAATGGCAGGCCTGTGTCGCAACATTTAATTGTAGCGAACGATTATTCAAAACAACCTCCCCTTTGAAATGTAGCTTTGAACTTGTTTAGCTATTTATTACCTTGAGACTCTCGCTAATAATAGAGAAACTTTAAAGTCCCTGGCGAAGCCTGTTCTAGAAAATTATATCTCCAAGCCGCAGGGACTTAATTAAATATTTGACGAGACAGACGGGTGTCGGCTGCGGGCCCGGCCGAGAACAATGGGCTGGAGGCTCCAACCAATACACTAATCTCAGGAGAACACGGAACCATTTATCACTGGGTTGAAGCAGCTCGCACTCGACAAATAGACGCGGCCGTCCCTCACGGATAAGGACGTTTAATATCCTGTATGACGGCAAGAAACTTAATAAAACGAAATTACGCGCTCCGAGGCTTAGAAGAGCTTAGGCTAGGAAGCACTCAAATTTACTGCCTCGTCTCCGGGGCCGTAAAAAGTGCTCCGCGAGGGAGCTGGTGCCGCGCCGCGCGCGAGGCCCGCGGGGCCGGCGGGGCGAGGGGGCGCTCGGCCAACGGCAGGTGTTAGCGCGGTTTATGGTGATCCGTAGCGCGCTAAACTGTCGTAACACTTGTTTATTTCCATGCTTTCACAGCTATACCTAGAAGTGGACGGGTGCGTTTTTTTTAATCGCTTGGTAAACAATTCAATACATTCTTTTATTTTAAGAAAATATTTATATTAAGATAATACATAATTGAGGTGCTCGGTGGCGCAGCGGTTTATGCGCTCGGTCTGCGATTGTTGAAGTTAAGCAACTTTCGCAAAGGCCGGTCATAGGATGGGTGACCACAAAAAAAAAGTTTTCATCTCGAGCTCCTCCGTGCTTCGGAAGGCACGTTAAGCCGTTGGTCCCGGCTGCATTAGCAGTCGTTAATAACCATCAATCCGCACTGGGCCCGCGTGATGGTTTAAGGCCCAATCTCCCTATCCATCCATAGGGAAGACCCGTGCCCCAGCAGTGGGGACGTTAATAGGCTGATGATGAATACATAATTATGTATATATTCAAGGCTTTACATTACAAAAGCAAATCGACTAATGACGCCTCACAAAGTTCAGTCAAGTATGTAAGTTTAGTGGAGTAGAGTTGCGCATAGGCCTTAGTTATAGTTTGTAAAGTCCATCAATAGCGGTATAGCTGGCAACGACCCGCTAACTTTCACCCCTTTTGACCCTAAACAAGAGGAGTGACGCAAATATACAGCGGCGGGCCTGCCGCAAGCCACGAGCGGATAAGGGGGTTGGATTAAAATTTAATTTGGTTTTAATTCGATATGATAAGGATGTCATGCGCGAGTACCGAAGTAATACATTCTGAACATGTTCTATGCCTGTCATTATTACAGTCTCAGCGGCATAGTTATTTTATTTTAGACAAATACTTAACGCGGGCGACTGAACTCAGCGAATGCTAATTATATAAATACATAACATGGAGAATCGTCGAAATAAACGGATGTACAAATGTGTAAATGATTGATCTGGAAATTATATTACTCTATTTAGACATAATAGTAAATTGTAGGCAAGTAAGTAGTACTTAACTCTTGAAAAAAAACCCCAATAGAAATAGGATAATAAACTTTTTGGTACTTACAAGACGACAATTTTCACCGTCTCTCCCGGAAGCAGTGACTTCCAACTTTGACGCCTCGAGATAAGGGAGATTAAGAGTTGGAAACGTGTGTGACTTATTGTGGCTCAATGTGAGCGAAGTAATTTGAAGTGGGGTTAATGGCGCGCCGTCGAGCTGCGCGTAAATTAAATTTAATCGTCACACGCGCGGTTATTGCGCGGGCCGCTACTTGCGTACTATCCGGGGTTTAGGGTGCGTCGCCACTGAGGCCGCTGGCTGACAACGGGTACTATGAAACACGAGCATGCTTCATTATATTTGCTGCTGTTAATCATATTATATTTGTGGTCTGAAGCGGAGTGCGGAGCGTAGCAGATACGTACAAACATCGACCAATTACACCGAGCTCCACTCCGCTGCTGTGACAATTAGAATACTATTGCTTCCCTAGCACATACTCTATTTACCCGATTGCCAGAGATTAGTGTTTTTCATATAAAAAGTAACTATACTTATAATTTCGTAGAACGCAGCATTATGAATAAATAAGTAAGCCTGTTGTAGAAATAAGTAAGCCTGTTGTATGACTAAGTATGGTAGGCGGCTATTAAATGCTTAGGAAAAGGATTGGAAAACATTTTCTACTTGAACATGAATAAACTGTGTTTTATCAAGACAAAGACTAAATAATTGCGATAAATTTAAAATGAAATCAAAGAAATATCTAGACGATATTTTGAACAAGTAAACACAATAATGGAGCCTGAAAAGTAAATGGTTTCTCTTTTAAAGGCAAAAAATACGTATTTTTTACTTTTTTGTCTTTAAATTGATAAAACGTCAAATGTCATTGACGTCAATTATGACTTTAAAAATAGAAAACTCTCTTAGTTTTCCATCATTATCAAGATATGTTAGAGGTGGCGTGGAGTGATTGTCTTGAAAGTGAGGTGTCAATTGTTCCAGCTCTTCACCGTTTACGACTAGCTATATGTAGCGAGCAGGTAGATACATACATACATACATAAACTCACGCCCGTAATCCCAAATGGGGTGGGCAGAGCCACAAGCAATCAAAGACAACTTGCAGCCACTGTTGATACGAAGTCCTAAGATGGATATGATGAACCTTATGGTGAACCTTATGATGAACCTTAGCAGGTAGATGCCTTAAGCTATATACAGACAGTAAGATCGTGTACTCCGGCACCTTTCTTCGCGTACAGCATTAATGAGAACGAATGCACGCTAACTTGTTTACATCAGACTTCCATAAAGTCTGCTCTAAGTTTAAGTGCAGCCACGTTTCATGTGACCGATACACACACACCACGTTACGACGTACATACACGTCGAGTACTAATCTAATGAACATCACGCAGATGCGCCTTTATCGCCGACGTTTAAAAATATCGCCGTTTTACGTCTACGGCCATAACATGTTTTACGGCGTGTCCCCAATACCCCACGGCTCCCGCTTCCCACTCCCATTACGGGAAGAATGCGACGATGACGCGGCTGCTTCACGATACATGAACAGAGATCTCTCGCCACGCTCTGCCTTGTGTTATAGACGAAATGTAGAGTGCCGATTTCTGAACATGTCACCAGCTACTCCCGCCGTCGCTTCAATATTTCGCTTGGAGCACGACACGTCGTCGAGCGATACTCAACGCAAACTTGACACTATACCTTTTGCATTTGAATTTCTTATCTAGCAAAATAAAGTTTTCTCCGTGGTCTCATTCTCCACAAAAAATCAAGTAGTTTAAAGATTTCATTAGGTAACTTGAAAGCTTCCTTCATCCAAGCAGCACAGCTGCCTCCCACGTCACAGTTCCGCCGTCTCTGATGACACATGACGGAATAAGCCAAATCGTCTGAGATAATCATTATTGCTCTTTGCAAACTTGAGATGTGTTTGAGTACATCTGTCAGTTATAATCCCGGGAGTAATGTATGTAAATGTTGGTAATTCCGGCGGAAGCACTCATGCAAGAAACCAGCCGGTGCCACGGCCTCGTGAGGGAAACATTTTTCAACATAATATTTCGACCATTAAATTATTGCGCTTTCTGGGCCACTGCGGATTTGTTGTTTGCTAGGAAATTTTAATTACAAATTCGTACTGCACTCCGATATTTGCAATTGTAAATTGAACTAGTAATAATATTTGTTTTGGTTTGTAATTATTATTAATAGCCAGTTACTAAATACATAGCTTTTATAACATTTGCCATCACCGGTCATGTGTAGTGATTTTTAGTTTGGAGACGTGACAGTCGTCGGTTTTATCTCTAAATCTTGCATAAAACACATATTGGAAGCACGTTATTTCCACTGAATATAGCTCTACTGAATATATATATATTTTATATTTTTATGTATATACCTAATATTAAGTGCATTTCTTCGAGGCAATGACGTCATAAATCGTCTGAAACAGACGTATAAGGCCAATGATGATGATGATGATATTATATATTTTATGTATATATAATTATATATATTTTCAATTTGAATTCCAATCATCACTATTTGGAAGAATTTCAGAGAAACATTTTCTTGTTTCATACTTTTTAGAGCGCGATTATTCCGCAGTCGGGTTTTAGTTTCAACTTATATTTTTATAGGTGCCTAGGATGTGACGTGAACAAACGGTAGTAGGTATTTGCGTTAATCAGGGTTAATTGCAGCTAGTGGCGATAATTACAAGCGGGCCGACCCCGAGCCTGCGCCCGCGACCTGCCGCGGTTGGGTGTAGTGTTCCAGGAAGAAGGAAATTACTCGAATTATGTGGCTTGACCCTCAAAAGGATGAGGATAGAGAAATATTAATGATTATCTCTTCTAGTCAAGAGAAGAGAAGATATTGATAATGGGTAGTAGACGAAGGTAAAATAAACGGAACAAAACAGAATTAATCGAAGGTGTAAGAATTGCTGTTAATCAACAAATCCCCTTGTGATTCTATGTATATGTTGTTAGTATGTACTGTCCTGTTGTGTGTTATGTGCAATTATTTTGTTTGGACCTTTGAATGATTATCATTTGCTCAGCAGTGAAGGAAAACATCGCGAGGCATCCCACATTCCTGAGAAATGTCCGGACAATACCCGTCCCACCAGCGCAGCCCGGTGAGGTGGTACGCCTCGTCTCCACAACTGCAATTAAATGCCAATGTAATTACTTGCAGTGTCGTCACCGGGTCAAACCCACTGCCACGACGAGTTCATTGTCTGTAGCTGTCTGGGTCTGTTTACTCAAGAAACAGTCGACTAGCCTCTCTTGTACAGGTAGATACATTCCCTATGGAGAGAACACGATAGACTTTACATAACCCCTTTGAAGTCGGTTAAAAACAACTTGTAGCCGTTTCTGAATTGACATACACCTCATTGGCTAATGGCAGTCGTTACCTACAACTTCAAATTAGGTTAGCGGCCCCTACGTAGAATAAAAATGGGATAAACATTGGGGAGATTATGTTGATATACAAGAGTCCTAGGTAGGTATAATCCAGGTTTCTAAACAAACGACCGTGCAGGTAGTGGGCGGAACAAAAAGTATCCGGCTGTTGTTGCGGCAAGTTCGCGAGTCGCATTGTTCGCACGCCGGTGTACCACCGCAGTCACATGTGGTGCACTCGCTGGTTTTTACGTGTTGTGCATATGTGTATCTGTGTTACTTGAGAGACGCTATTGTAGATTCTAGACTGGGATATTATAGAACTACGAAACCGAAATTATCCGATGTCCGAAATAAAAAACTTCGGATAAAGTTTCGGATCAAATCGGATAGGGGCAGAGTCTAAATGACACGTTACGTCTATCACATTGCGATAGGTTTGTGTTTCTCCCCGGGCGAGTTGACACCGTGTCTTCTGCATTGTCTATTTATTCTATTGCTGCGTACATAGTCAGTCATTGTTGGATTACATACAGGACAAGTTTGCATTTATGATTTATAAATAAAGTAAAATTACTTTCCTATTAGTATTTTATTTTGAAAATTTCTTAAAAAAATATTATATAACAGTAACTCTTCAAAACTAACGGATAATCCGAAATTATTTATTATCCTTATCCATATTCGAAACCGTAACTTCCACAACCCTGATTTTAGGTAAACGAGGAAATTAACACAAACATAGATCATCATCCATTAGCATTATTTCCTTTTTCACAGAGTCGCTTACCTAACCTGACAATTTGACATACATACATACTCGTACGTACTTAAATATACGCTTGTGGTCTCTACTCCCCGTGCGCACACCCAAAAGAACAAACACCTCGCAGATACTTTTTTCGAAGTCCTGATATAATATTTTGATGTACTATTTGGTGACAAGTGTGCCGGTCACCTATCATTACATAATTCATCGTCATCACATTATCATCACAGATAATAATGTCTACGAATATTACAAGATTTTTACTGAACGCATGGTATGTTTTCCAGCAACACTTATAATACGGTAATCTCCAACTAGTCAAATCAGTTACTTTTTACTAAATGTCAAAACAAGAAATTACTATGGAATGTGTATGAAAAAACAACCTGTGACGTAATAGAAAAACGTGACAAAATTTCGCACTTATTTTTTTCTTTATTAAAATATATAAATAAGTTAAGTACTGAAATAGAAAAAGAAAAATAAATTGTCACCATTAGATCTGTCTTTATTTAGTAATCAGATTTTCATAATTCATCTTTGACCTATGAATCTACCCTATGATAGATGTTTTATACATCATCAATTCAACCACTCGCAAGTTAAGCGGCGGTAATAAGTAGTTAACGGACTAGCGATGAGTAGATCAATAAGATGCAAACGAAGTTACCGTGCGACTCCGAGACGCGGCCCGAGATATTAGCATTGCAAACTGGATACACACTGCGGTGACGTAGTGTAACCATTACAGCAAGCACAAGTTTCTTACAAGCTGTTTCTTTTTCTACAAGCGCCTAGGCAGTACGAATTCAAACGCATACTTTTAGATTGCTCGACTCATAACGCTACCAACTTAACACGACCCTAAAGTACCCAATGAGACACTTTTGTGTCTTCTTCTTCAACCCATGATTTAACCACATCAAGTCAAATAACAAATTGACACGACCATCTTTCTATGCCTCATCTTTATTTATTTAAATAACCGTTTCAGATAATGGCATGGTTACGTATGCAATGTACCTACTGTTACATTTTCACTATGCCGCTGTATACTTCACTGTCTAACGTGAAATATTTGCGAGAAAGCGTTAGAAAGTAATTAAGCGCAAGTTTATGGTAATTATTAAAACGACCGTCTTGTCACTATGATCGGCACGGTTCATTGAACCTTGTATCTACGTACCTATATGTATTTAGTACAAATAATTATTTATTTAATTATTAATTATAAAGTAAGTACTGTACCCAGTCTAATATGGACAAGATACTCATTTGAAATAATTGTACTGTTGAGTCCCATTGAAAACATTATTTCATTTTCAGTTATTGTTCGCATGCAATTTATGAAAAAGCAATTTATATTTTGTTAAGTAATTTGTTTCGAGACATTCTGCTAAGTACTTATTAAGTTTGAATTGCAAATAGAATCCATAATTATAAGTTACAGTTTCGTAAGAGATAGTAAAGATATACTTATTAAAGCTAGATAGGTACTCATGCAAATGAACTTCAAACTAATGGAATACACAGAATCAATATAACGTACCACAGACTGAAGTTTCAAGTCTAGCGCGCTCTGAGTAGTTGAACATAGTTCAACGCTGTTTGATACACTTTGCACTCAATATTACTTGACAAGTATGAAGAGAGTGGATGGCACGACACACGCATCGTCTAATTGTCGAATCGCAATAGCTTTCAGTGTAGTTCAGTGGTTTAAGGAGTATAACACGGGTTTGTTTGCCCCAGATGCCTTCTAAAATCCAAATCCCATTGTTTAACTGTAGTGTCAAGAAATCCGGGTCTTACGAGCGTTACGAGGTTATAACAATGATGATTGATGAGCGATTCCTTTAAAATCTTATACCTTAATTAAATTACATGTATAATAACATAACATTGTCGATAACAATAGTTTAATAAATAGCTTAATATAGGGATAAAGAGTAGAATGGTGGCAGTGAGTAGTTGAGCCCGGGTATCGGATGCAATTACACTCGCGGGTCTGTACCCGGGAACTTGCTACCCACTACGTGACTTCAATTCTATACAACAGTACTATGAACTGTTCTCGCTGTGAAGAGACGTGGGTTGTTGAGTTAATAAGAATAAGAAAGAATAAGAATAAAATAAATTTATTGCCAGTAACAATTTACATTTGCTATATAAACTAAGTAATTATGAATATTGCGAATACGGGCAAAAGGAAATGGCTCAGCTTGTGCTGCGATGGAGCCATGCTATGGCGCCATCCAGCGCTGGTTTTCAGTCATTTCCTCTTCCTGAGATATTGTGCGGAAGTAATTGTCAACGAGGGCTAGAGGATATTAAATAGAATTATACAGTAGCTTTAGGTAGAAAAAAGAAACAATAAAAAGACAATCAATTAAAATTATAAGTAGGTACTCTTGAGTGTGTGTGTGTATGTGTATGCGTGTGTGTGTGTGTGTGTGTGTGTGTGTGTGTGTGTGTGTGTGTGTGTGTGTGTGTGTGTGCGTGCGTGCGTGTGTAAGCGTGTTTGTTGGGTTAGATTGTGTTTGAATGAATATATATGTCAGAAGTAAACTATTTTAACAGTAATATAATGAATGGGGTTAGTATTTTATCAAAAATGATCTTTTAACTTGAGCATTTTCCAGTAGGAATGTTTCAATTTTTCTGCAGTTAATTGTTTTTTTAGTAAGGCTGATTTATATTTAGTTTTAAAACAATTTATGCTCATTAAATAAATAAAAGACATAGTCTGTGACGCTTAAAATTTGCGTTGGATTGATAAATAATTTAAGATTCAGATACAGATACTTACTAAGACGTAGGAATTCCTTGAATATAATAGCAGAATAAAAAAGATTCGACAGAAAACAAAAGTGCTCGAGTCTGTCCATTACGTACGCCAATGGAATAGTAACGGCGGCATACTTGAAGCCGTGTGTAAACGTGTCAGGGGCGAAGATTATTAATTGCGCTCGTGTCCGGGATCGGCGTCCGGCGTCCTGCGTCCGGACAAACGCGAGTGGGGACCAGCGCGGCCGGAACTTCCGTCAAACTCCGGACGCGCCGCGCTTTGTGACGGGTACGTATCATAATATATAATTTCAAAATACATATGGTTGGAATATATAAAGTTAAAATACCGAAAATCAAAATATATAATGCATCAAAATGTATAAAGTAATTTTGCATAAGTTCTAAATTTCTAAGTTTGAATGCCATAATGGTCGAAACATATAACAAACACAATGCATAATAATGATTCCTAAGGCTACGTTTTATAACATTACTTAGCATAATGTTTGTTAAGCCTAAAGATATTTACCCTGTTCTTGTGTAGCATAGTGGTTTTTGGCATATTGGCTTTACCTTTTTTTTATTATAAATAATTTAAAATTATTTTTTTTTTCTATGGAGCTCCGCGTTACGGGCACCCCGACACTGTAGATATAGGTTACGAAGGCTGTATGGCAGGGGGCGAGCAAAGCGAGCCCCCTGCCATATAGCCGAGTGGGTTAGGTTACTTGTGACCATCGAGGCCCGAAGGGCCGAGAGGCGGCGGTGAAGATTTTAGTTTAAGTATTTTATATACTTTGAACTTATACATTGTAAACTTATGCATTATGATATTTATATATAACGTAAGTTATGCATATTGATGATTATTTCTTCTGACTATTATACTTTTTGATTTTATATATTTTGAACTTATACATTGTAAACTTATAGATTTTAAATTTATGCATTATGATACGTACCCTTTGTGACCAACGCTCAGCCTTTTGAATCTTGCGCCGCGCGCTGAATGGACCTGCATTAAGTGAGGTCAGGGGGGCCATAAACACCTACTAGAAAAGGTTAGTTTAAATATGTGAAGAGTTCCGAGGTGGGTAAAAATATGGGGTATTTAAATATCAAAATGTAAAAAAATAGTTCCCACTTCTGTTATTGGCAACCGGCCAACAAAAACAGCTCCGGAATGTCTTGTAAGACCATTTCGCGTCTAACATTTTGGACCATTATGTTCACATTGAGCGCTATCGACAATGTTCAGGTCGCTATTCAGTTCCGTAGATAGCGTGGCCGTAGACAACTTGATAGATAGGTTCATGCACGTATGTATAACAATTGTCTATGGTCCTGCCTCAGTCCCGAGTCCTGTGTAGTAGCGCCGGCGTTGTTCACCGGATCCGTACAAACCGGTTTAATTTCCGCCCCGACTCGCCCCATGAATAACGAGTGAATTAATTTCGCCTGAATTAATATTGAATGACAGGTTTATCATGTTGTAACGATTGAGCAACTGGGAGCCAGGTAGACTGCACCCTGGAGGTCGTTTGAGAACGTTCCACAGTACGACAATAGGATTACATAATACGGTCGACGGTAGCTGTTACCAGCGTTCAGATAGAGTCGTTATAGCAGGCGGTAACAATAAAGCATTACTATTGGAATCTGTAGGATTAGAGTGTTCTGCGATTTAAAATTAAATGCCATTATAATACCTGTATTTCGATAAACTAGTAATATTTTTTGGGATTAAAGCTCTTATATTTGGACCTTTATGATATAACTCGGAAGTTACGAAAAGATTACGTATCGACTGATATCCTGCTGTGACTGCCCGAGCACCTGTGCTGGTCTGGGAGCGAATGCGAAATATAGAAAACGTGGAAAAAACCAGCGAAAGGGTTGTGTCCTTTCTGGGCATAATAATAGGCGGGCTGATCACCTGTCCCGTCACCATACGGTCTCAGTACGGTCCATAATTAACCATCCTAGGTCTTCGTATCAAAAGTCTTCTGGTTACTTGTGGATCAGCTCACTCCTTTACGGACGTTTATGTATTATCCACGTAAGGTTAGCAACACTTTATTATTTTATTGGATAGTTGTAATGTTCTCGTTGCGATTCAATTCTGACGACGTGAGCGTGACGTCAGCGGCAGTGTGGTGACGTCACAAACGTGCGCTGTCAGACGGTTTGTTTCAATTCCCTTTATACGGGGTCCGCTCTGCCGACGACGTGTTATTTGGAAAAGGTTATGTTATGTTTTCAATGCCTTCTTTCGATTGGTTTTGGTTAATATTAGAAAATTTTAGGTTTATTTATTTTCTTGTTATGTTCTATAGTAACATGGGTCACGTCGACGTTATTTAAGTTTTATGCCTGTGTAGTGTTGCTGCAGTGACATTGTGAGTAGTCCTAAATAAAAAAGGAATAAAGAATAATATGTCATAATAAGCTTATGTATGTATGTAATAACAGTCTGACTTCGCCTATGACTACGACTTTTTTAAAGGTTGAGTTCCTATAACATATCTACTTAGTGCTTTCTTACAATATAAAAGAAAGCTTTATAAATTTCAACTTTGTAGTTCCAGCGGCTTAAGCAGATACTCAACACTACTAATGTCAGTCAGTCTGTTTCTACTTTTATACCTATTATTTAATAAGGTTTCCATAGTTCAACGAGGCTTGGAACGGTCTCTACGACATGAAATAGTTAATCTATCTGTAACAAACAGATTAGCCCCTGCTAGTTGTAAACTCATCAGCATTACAAGGTGACGTCACTCGGCCGCGGTAATCCTCCGCGCCCCGCGCCCCGCGCCCCGCGCCCCGCGCCACGCCCGGCACTGAGCCTAGCTCCGATAACTCCGCGCGCTCTGAGTGCTAAGTTATGATTGTACCCCGCTGTACTAGCTAGTAACATTGTTACACACTGTTTAAGTGCTCCTATTCAAATTTTGGTAGGAATTGGGTGATAGACTGTGATAGATATTGAGGAGTGACAAGGGTTATGGGTTATTCTGATGTTTTAGAGAGGCTCTAAGGCAAGTGTATAATGGCTAAGTAGCGTAAGTCCAATCACAGTCTTAAGTAAAAAAAAATAACCCGAAGTTTTCACTCAACAGATACATGCCATAATAATTTTAAACCGAAAGAATTAGATCTTTCGTCGTTGTTTATAATTAATACACTGTTTGAGAGGACTATCTCAAAAAAATCAATATCACACCTTATCCTCAATTGGGAATCCTGTGAATCACGAACTTAGAAACAGGGAACACGCGAACACAAATACAATAAGCCCTGAACAAACAATCGAACTGGTGACTGAAGCCGTTGCGCAAATATTTGCAAATACAAGAGAAATGGAACTTGGGACGGTGGAAGGATTTAATATAGCGCCGTACTTCCTGGTAGTAAATTACCGCCGCACAAAACATTCTCGTCTGCGCTGATATGAACGCACTCGCTTCACATTTAATACCCCGCGGGCGGCGACGCAATATGTGCTCGCGAAAAAACAATTGTACGCTCCGTAATACGGCCTGCATTGTACCTGCAGCTGCAGGACGCGACACAGGGCGCAGGACGCCGGGTGCACGGCGCAGGACGAGATTGCATCCGCAGACAATTGCTGCAGGTTAGAGGATTACACGAGTAATGAACCTGCGACTATCTCCCCACCCGCCGCCCGCCGCTCTCCTCGGATTAGCATTGTTGTTCAACTTAGGACGAACTAAAGCTTAATGTTACCAAAATTTACATACACTTTGTCCGCACTGCAAATGAGTTTTAAAGGAGCTTCTGAAAGATTACACAACAAAAACTAGCATAACGAAAGAAGTCAATGAAACTGGAAGTTAGGAATGAAAGAAAAGCAAATAAACAACCTACAGACTGTAACCATATTAAAATTAAAAAATATGATGCTGTAATAAAACAGTTCAACTAAACCTCCTCGGATAAACGACATCCAATACAATAAAACCACAATTGGTGTGTTACAGACATTGTGAATTCCCAAGAGCACGATCAGTCATCCCGAGTTCCGACGATCCCGTCTGGAAACTCCGTTCCAAATTTAGCTAGGCGACGAGTAACACAAAAAAACTGCCGGTTCCTTCCACGTAAAAGTCTAGTACAATCCCAAGATATCCGAGCAAGAATGCCGGCGTTATCTTACGGAGTTTCCTGGTACCCGCCGTCGTCGCGTCGTCTCTGGCTCGCGCCGCGCCGCCATTGTGCGCAGAGTTAATTAAAACTTCGCCCGCACTATCCGTGATCCCGCTAAATATTGCGTGAATGCTGTTTACCTCCGCTCTTCATTCAGGATATGAACGTCAACTCAAACTTGCCTTTTAAGTAATGAGGCTGGTAACGTCAATTTTTTCTGCGTGATGTCGCTTCTAGTTGGAGAAGCTGACTGTCTACTCAGTAGGAGTTTCACACTCCACTGAACATTTGAACTCTTATGTCTTAAAATCGTTTTTTATCAATGTACCCTACGTTTTCATCACAATATCAAATCCATGGACCTGCAATTTTATCCTCCGTCTGCATCAAGAAAACTGACTACCTAAATATATTTAGTTTCATACTTCCTTGTGGTTGTTACATCTCCCTCAATTTTGAAAAAATCTAATAACACGCCGAAGCCTTTGGAAGAAAAAACGTGTTTATTATGAAAAGGCGCCATAAACAATAATAATACAAAAACATCAGATCTAAAAACTCACACAAAAATGAGTTATCTTTGAGTGTGTTTCCTGTTTGTAGAGATTAATTATTATCTGTTCATAAAATATTGTTTAACTGCTAACATGCAAAAGCATAATACGTTGTCATTTCGGAGCGTAATGAAACCTATTGCGAATTACATAGCACACGGGTTGCTCAATTTAATTCCACTAGTGTGGGCGTTAGAGCCGCTAGTCTGCACGCGGTGTACGACCATCGGTTCATTAGCCGATAGCGCAGCTACTTGCAGCTACGCGCCGCGAGCAATTACGGCGTAGATTGTAACTTACTTTTATAGACCAGTATAAAAGTAAACAATTTCAGTTATGATATCATAAAATCTAATATGATTTTAAGACTCAATCTTGCGGTGTTACCTTCCGGGATAGTTTCAAAGGTAGAAGTGCCAATTTCTGGAGATTGCAAACCCTATAAAATAAAGTAAGTGGAACGCTTTGCTGGATATTTCATTTATTAGTTAAGTAGCAAGTTACAGCAAAGTTGAGAACTGCGGCTTGTTTGAAAAGGAAGAAGAAAAGAAAAAGAACAGAGATCAAGTTGGTAGTGTAGCGGGCTAACTACGTCGAGAGGAAGCGACGGCCGCTGCGGGCAGCGGGAGCGGGGGGGGGGGATATCCCGGCGACGCGACGGATCATTGATTCATTAAAAGTTGACCACTAATTAGACCCGCGTCCGCTTCGCACCCGACACACGGAACCAGAACATAATAAGACCACCGCAAAATTTAAAAAGTAATTTTAACACTAAATTAAGAAAATAAACTAATAATAACGTAATATGTACGTACTCACTGACGTCACCTTTGTCACTGATGAATATTGAATCAATCAAGGTGCATTTAAATGTTTAAAATATAAGTTTTATAAAATGTCTTGAAGATTTATTAAACGCCAAAGTTAAACAATTCAGAACCACGTTTACCTAATCCACGCATCTTGTTGTTGTATCAGCCGATGTAAACACAACACTCGATACTGCGCGCTAAACTTTACAACGCTCTGGCTGCATAGAATGTTCACTAGACTTTAAGTAAATGTAAATATTTACTTCTTTCTATATGTACGCGTATACAGAAAGCGAAAATAAAATTTCTATACTGCCTATCGTGCCGTTAAACAATAAAGACATTATACAATTCTTAGCGCCCGGGCTGCTGTCGCTACTATAGGCTATTGCACCTAAAATACATGGACCTGCAATTCACTTGATTAAATGTAAATATTTACTTCTTTCTATATGTACGCGTATACAGAAAGCGAAAATAAAATTTCTATACTGCCTATCGTGCCGTTAAACAATAAAGACATTATACAATTCTTAGCGCCCGGGCTGCTGTCGCTACTATAGGCTATTGCACCTAAAATACATGGACCTGCAATTCTATCCTCCGTCTGCATCAAGCAAACTGACAACTGTGCACGCGAGTAGCGGCAAGTAGCCAGAGTCTGTCATTGTTCAATCGTGTGCTGCGGTACAAAGCGCGCGCCTCCATCAAATCGTCGCCAGAGACGGAGACGCGGGGAGCGGTCGTAAGAACGATGTGACGTCATGACGAGTCGTGCGTGTACACTAGGTGCTATACAGGCGTATGCACTTGTGGGGACTTGTACAGTCATGAGCAATATAATGTACCCACTTTAGGACTCTATCGCACCAACATATTTGACATTTAGTGAGACTTACAGTTCAATTGGTCAAAAAAGTTAATGTGACATGGTACCAAAGTGTATACATATTAATGCTCGTGACCGTAGAAAGATTCCAACTGTCGGGTTCAGTGTGGGTTCATTTGCGTAAAGAAGTTTCAAATATAATTAATATAAGATATATCAGAACCATTAATATGGTGTTAAACCGTTTAGTTTATACGTAAGTAAGAAATGAATAAAGAAAATATTTAGTCTAGTTTTTAAACTTCGGTACTCAAAACTCAGTGCTGTTATGAAACAATGAAAGTTAGTTGTGAATTTCAGAGTACAAGTTACTTACTTTGAGCAACAGCACCACGTAACGCGTTATAGCGTGTAACATAGATTATGGACGTGAGGTTCAATAATACAGGGTGTTAGTTACATAGTAACGAATACTAAGAGGAATGATTCAGACCATGATTCTGAGTTGATATCAAGTGGAATTTCCTGTCGGAAAATTCATGTTTTTTTTTAATTATTTTCAGTTCCATATTTTTGCAACGGAAAATTACACTTGATATCAACTCAGAATCATGGCCTGAATCATGCCTCAAAGTTTTCGTTGCGATGTCACTAACAGCCTGTATATATATTATGTATATTTATGAAATCAAGTGACAACAAAATACTAATTGTAAAAATAAATAAACAGGCTCCGTAGCACGGAAGGCAGAATGCGCCTCTGTTAGGAGGCCACAGAACCACGCAGTACTAAGGTAAGTGTGTCGGCTTTCAGGCGGCAGCTCGAGGGCACTCACCCCGTACTCACCGCGTACTCCCTCAGTACTCACCCCGTGCTCACGCGGCGGAGAAAAACCTCACAGTCACTACACAATACTGATGCACATATTCTTGCTAATTTCGCTAAAAGCCACGATTGTTACGCGCATGTTGCATTCGAGATAGGTAAAAAATATATATTTTAGGGTGATGTACTTCACTCACCTGAGTCACCTGATTATCCGAAAAAGTAAGAGGTTTCCGTAGGCAGGCGCAGTAGGCAGCGTGGTGGAGTATGCTTCATACCCCTCCGATTGATTGAGGCCTGTGCCCAGCAGTGCGATGAATATAGGCTATTTATGTTATGTAAGTACTCGTACTTCAAATGATCCAACCAATAAAATCGTTTCCTAACAGTTACTATACTATGTAGAGATACGCGTCCTAAAAGAACAAAATTAAAAAATTTCACGGATTAAAACTGTCGAGTAAAAATAATTCACTATTTCACGTGAAACTCCACACATTTTTAGCACTACGAAACATTTTCAGTGTGATGAGATAAATCACATAATATTTCTTGTCGAGCACTCACACAGTATCCCATGCGACATCTAAGTATCATAATGTATTTTCGCGGTAAAAATCTTAATTAATCATCTCTGCGCCGAGTGGGATGAGGCGGGGACATATCGTCGGTTCATTAGGGACGCGACACTCATTAGACGACGTATCGTGCACAGCCCTGCTGATTCACCAACCGACACTGCACTGAAAGACTCCCAGACTCGCGGGATGTAATTAGAGAGCCGTCAAGTACGCGAACCAGGATACCTATTTTCTTTCAAAACATCGGACTCAGTTCTCATTAATAATTTCGAGAATACTCCGCTAGAATCTCAAGTAGGACTGATGAGAACGTGTATCTCGCTTCCTTCATTTACGTGAATATGTCAGGAGTTGTGGCGATGTAACGAGGACAGTATTGCGGCGAGGTCAAGCGCAGGTCGCGGGTAAATGGCGCGGAAACAAACCCACAACAACCCTCGTGCTCCGCCAGCGCGCGGATAATACTAGGACGTGTACCTGCACCTCTATATAGAACACGAGCTAGAGCATCCGCTTTGTATGTTAAGTGTTATACACGTGTGTCTATCGAAACAATCTGACAAAGTTCCCGACAAGGGACGCGATCCCTCGTGTGGCGAGGTGTCGTTCACTCGATGTCCTTTTTTGCACGCCCTCGCGTTAGTATCGGTATCGCCATCAATTTGTTCCTGTCCTCTTGCAGATTAGATTTCGCCCTTTTCTCTTCGCACCGTTTTTCAGCTCAACCCCTGAGGAAAATTAACATTCTTCTGGATTCTCAAATAAAGCGAGACCGACTTTAATGAACTTCTCTACTAATATATTCCGCAGCAAATAATTACAACTATAAATTTGCGCCAACAACGCCGAGTTTTGCGCGCATAAAGTACACATAAATGTTTATTATAACGCCGTAATCCCGGCTGTGGCCATGTTTCATAAAAAGTGGAGGAAACATTTTGAAAGTGGCTTTTATGGACAACACTGTAAAGTATGTAAGTACATTACGCGACATCCATATCAGAAGGCGGTCTCAATGGAGGCGATTGCCCATAGGTATTTCATATAACTATGACACATTCCACTAATACAAATATAGCATAACTGATATCTAAGTAATTAGGAAAATATATAAGTATTATAAGACTTAACTGAATATTCTTCCTGCACATCGACAGGAAGTCTGATAAAACTGTTGTTGATTGTTATACCTGAAAACACACTGTTTCTTCTCTAATCTGTTTCTGAATAATCTGAATGTTCACTGATTTCTGTTCTCTGTTCTAATGCACCTTCTTTTGTTCTCTGAAAATTATTTAGTTTTTTTTTCGTAATGACAGCCCGCCAAAAGCATCAACTTTTTTCTGGCCAGTGTTATTATGACATATATAACCTACAAATCGATTACTCACTCGAGTAAAAATAAAATCGATATGATGCATTTTAATATTATTATGAATTTGATTATTTAAATTCGAGAACTGATTACAGTTCGAGACAATTGTCGCTAAGCTATTAACGTGATATCAGTTTACAAGATCGTCCGCGGGAGTGCGGGGTGCGGATGAGGCGCGGCTGAGCCGACACCCGATACCGCGCCGCCGCCGCCGCGATGCGACGCCGCACCGCCGGCGGAAGCCGTCCCGCCGCACCGTCTCACTCCCATTCTAACTTCCTATATTATAAACCACCTTGATGTCTCGATTATCTCGCCCGCCCGCTCGAGACTAACAGACGACAACCTCTTTGTTACCGTCTCATCTAAGATTGTTACAACATTATTCAGATAAGGTAAACCTAAGCGTCTTAAAGGCATTCTCTGATCCAAGCAGAAATTAATTTTGGTATTGAAATTATTCATCGTACGCGTCTCTGCGAGATAAAGTCGGTCCGTTGTGACAGGCTATTTGAATTTAATCTATTAGATCGGATTTGGTGCGGGGCCAAATTCGCGAAACTATTCTAACGTGGTTGACGATATCGTTTTTGAACGTCGAGTCGTTTGTTATGCAAAGTGGTGTTGTAGCCGTCGAGTGCGGCGTGTGTTGTGACGTTTGTTTATTGTAATGTTGCTCGCAAGTCTGTCTGTCTGTCGGATGCAAATCCACGTCGAGTGCCGCGACTGTTGAGCCTCACCTCGCTACCTCATGACGCCATGTTTATGATGCTTCGTTTACTTGCACCGCTGTATTTAGTGAAAGCCTTTATATAAGTACACTGAATCAGTTATGTGAGAGAACTAGCTCTCAAGTTTCAACTGGATCCATAATTTTGAGATTTTTTATGGACCGAAGCATGGAATATCATTCATACCGATAATTTTACATGGCACGTCGGCTAGTTCAAAATAATTACACTTTTCAATAAGCTACAACCTAACAAACTTCTGCAATTGTTCCTTAGAAACTTCTACTTTCACAAACTGTCAAGTTTGAACAGTAAAGTTGTGATAGATAAGACACAATGCACAGTGAGAGGCCTCGAGAACTGGAATCATAGGAATTGCTAATTAGCCGCCATCTGCAGCTGGTGGCGCGACTGGCAGCCTCGCAGTCGGCGTCGCAAACACTCACCACAGACAGGCGGCGTGCTCTCGAGTACCGACTATGGTACTGTAGCGGTGGCGGCGGTGTATTTGATGACGTCACACCCAGGGCGACTCGCGCTTGTTTGCTGTTGTCAAAGTCGCGAAATGAAAACAACGCTTTGTTTTAATATGCCCCTTGACACCAGTAAGAACTCTTAAAAGTATTATTACCTTGAGACATTTTTTGAAAGAACACTCAAAAAGCTTGATTTTAACTAGGTACCTACGTACTTTTAATTTTCTCAGACTTTGTTTCCCTGAGATTGAAATGGAGAATATTTGGATTCCTTTACAAACCGATGCCTTACAGATGCTGTTTATGGCATCCGTCGAAATGGAGTAGATCAAAGACGACCGATATAAGTGTGTAGATGGTCCTATAGTATAGCAGTTGCTGTCAAGTGCAGCAAACGGCTCGCATCCGAATTGCTAATCGCCGCCGGCACTCAGCGTCTCGCACTGGATGCCATTCCGGGAGCTTTGTACCACATTACCATACACCGCAATCGACAGCAATTGCTTTGATTGAATTAGCTGGAATCGTGCTATACCTGATAAGGTTACGAGTATTGAGAAAAGTGAAATTTAATATTTAGGAAACGAAAAATATATTAACTGTACGGCTATAGGTTATAATTATACAGGGTGTTAGTGACCGAATATTGAGGGGGGAATTTTTGACGGAAAATTCCACTTGATATTAACCCAGAATCATCAGCTGAATCATTTCCCTCAGTACGCGGTACGGTGTCACTACCACCCTGTATACAACTGACGAATATACGTTTTATAATACAACTAACAGGTATTTTCGGCATTCACAAGTGTTCAACGTAACAGAAAATTACGCGCGCCTTTCAACGAGCTCTTAAAGTCTCACCGTTTAAATGTGTTTTAGTCAAAGTGAATTTCTTAGTATGAATAGGTCCTGCAAATTCTGAAACAGAAAAGGCGATGCTTCCATTGCCACAAACGGGAGTGTAGTTTAGTTTGTTTTTTACAAACGGTAGATTCCCTGTACAAGGTCTGCGGGTAGCGCAACGTATTGGTATGACATTATTATGGCCGGGGCCGTACGGAAGATCTATTTAATTAGGCGTTCGGATAGTACACGGCTGTATGAAGTGGACCTACTGATATCTTGATACTGTGTCAGTGTAGTCAGAAGGCGGAACACGGCTGCGGTTGCAAAATAGATGTGGAAGCGACCTGCGTGCAACATTGATGCCAATGACGCGCCGCCGCCGCCGCCCGCGCCGCGCATTATTCACGACCACTGTGCCAGCACGTGGGTTACCAGATCCGGACCGTCCCGCAGTATTGTCCAAAAATATAACTATTAAAAACTTTTACAACTTACTGGACTATAATTACCAACTGTTTATTAGTTTTGACTGTGTTGTTTGGCATTAAGAGTTCGTAACGGTGGCGTAGTCGATAGAGAAGATACAATTAGTCAAACATAAGCATCGTTCAAAGTGCTAGCTGGAGGACATCAGAGGGAATAACCAACTTGCAATAACGTTCGATCGCGTAACATGGCGTATTAACCTGTCCGAATTAAATGATCACCTTACGCTACAGTAGCTGCGTGTCTTCGGGACGTCACGATTCGATGCGTACAATTGGTTAGCCCCTGCTGTGCTGTAACGTAAAGACAAGCAGAATTTTCGTAAATCTAGGTTCAAGTTTGTGGTGAACAGTCGCTAGCTTGAAGCAAAGTAATGGCAAACGCTTTATACCTTCTCTGATAGATGAGAGGCCTGCGCCCAGCAAGTCGACGTATAAAAGTTGTTAATGATTCATTCAAGTGTACCGTCACTAGCAACAAACTGCTTGTAGACAGTAACATTGTAGTGTAATGTTGGCAATAATATAGTGCAGTGAGATAGTACAGGCTGCATCTGTAAGTTGCAGCTACAAGGTACGGGCGGAAGCAATTAGAGCAGCGAGACGTGTAATGACTGACGCAGGCGCCGCCGCACTCTCCACTACGCCGCTACTGCGCTGCTACATAGATGCGGCGCTTGAACGGGACTCATCTTACTGAGTCCGTAGAGAGTCCCATTTTACATGCAAATACGCAGGATGTTTGTTGTGATAAATGGTGAAAGAACTCATTTAAAAAGACGAGTAAAGCCTCAATAACGTATTTATTTACCTATAGTCTACTTTCAGGTTATGCTATTCATGAAATGCTGCTACCAAAGTTACTTATAATTCAGCACACATTTTTTTTACCATGTCCGCACCTGAATTATAATCAAAATTATTTTCCACGTTGACAACGTCAAAAACAATACATCGAGCAAAGACAAAGAGTGAAGGGTTTCTGCGACCGCATTATTTGATATGAGCGCGGCCGCGCGTGTAATGAGGATCGTATGACAACACCACGCCGAGCGTACCCTCCAGTACCTCGTGGAACAAATCGCGTAGCGGACGAACTCGAACATAAATGTATGCATGTCGAGGTGTAACCCACTTGTATCTCTTTACACGCCTCGGAACGTTTAACGCAGACGTGCATGAAACGAGTGATGGATGTACAACTGGTGCGGGCGAGGCATGCAGCGGTTTTCACAGTTTACTTTCCTAACGTAATATATTTCGTTTATGTCTCACGGTTAACGCTTTGAAATGTTTTCGAGAGAAAAAATCGCTACAGAAGTGTTTCGAGGAGTGATAAAAACAATTTGAAAGGAACAAAGATTCAGTTCTATCACCGTGATTTAAATAAATGAACAAAAGAACGAAATGTATAGAATTAAACTTGCTTCTTTCTAAAGACATTTGTTTCGTGATGTCGTCCTGTCATTTGTCGTTATTGTTTTGCAAGTCTATTTACTACCTAACATATTAATAATGACAGTGGGTACTTTCAAACTGAATGTTATATTATGTTTTCTTTTAAACGACAGATCCTCGCGGTCACTGCTTGTATCGCTTCAGTAGGCAGATGGGATCTCTCTGATCTACTCTAAACAAAATGATGATGCAAAAACTCTCTCGTGTTTGAGAGGACACACTCTACTTCAGTTTGTTACTTACTTACAAATACATCAAAAAGCTTCTTAACAACAAACGGAGATCCAATAGAAAAATATGTGAATAGGTAAATAATAAAGGAATATCGTGACAACTCACCAACAAGTCACTAAAGGCTTTTCAATCTCATATGAAAAATGTCATAACGAAAATTTTCTGACAAAAAAAGCGTTTCTGTGTTAGTTTGGCGTCTCTTTCAGAGAACTTATAAAGGAGAGGCAAATGCAATATCTATATTGACACGTGAGGAGCTTCTTTACACAGGGCGACGAGTGAGTGCGGGGGGCGGGGGCACGACTTGAGGGGCACGTAGAACCATATCTGGCTGCTGTTTTCAGCATAAGTACCTATCAAAACTAACTAATTTTATAGCGAAATTAACATAGGTGCCTATAAGAATTTAGTATGATTCTGACTTATCTCTTCTTCTAATCCTTTTATCCCCTGTAGGGATATAGGGCTCGAATAACAAATTTCCACTCCTCGCGATCCTTGGTGATAATTCTGACTTACAAATGTAATTTATACTTACGCCGAAAAAAATATTTTTAGCCATATTTTCTACACTAACTAACACGTTATGCTTATCGAAACTAGGATTACAGACGTTATGCGTATCAGAGGGCACCCGCCACCGGCTGACGGGCCCCGGCCGCGGCCTGCAATTAGACCCACTCAAACGTGTAATGGGAGCCGCTCTCCGCTCCGCCGACACTTTTTATACCCAGCCAGGTTTTTGCCGGCCGAACTATACTCTCCGACGATGATTCGCAACTTTACCCGCCCGAATGCTGGGAAATGGACGCGTTTATAGGCTCATCGGGTAGATGACTTGTACAAGTTGTTTCGAGCACAATAACTTATATTTGAAACTGTAAACGTTCACGAGCTACTTCTCCCGTCTCGTAAATCAATCTTCGTGACAAAGGCGTTTTGTTGAGAATGCGACAAAAGTAGATTCAATTTTGTAATTTTCCTCTAACAGTGTCACGTAGATATAAAATATCGCTTCAGAGGTCGCCGCGAGTCGTTCCAGCGCTGCAGCGCTGTAAGGGCACCGCCGACACTAGACGCAGCGGATGTTTTGCCACAAACACGCTGCCGCTATTGATAACGCTGTAACGTTTTATTGGGTCACGATTTCCAAACTTGCTGTAAACTCTACATTATATTATTTACTTGTTTCGTTTTTTGAAGTACCTATTTCAATTAGCTTAAGGATTAAATTTTATTTTGTAGCTGGCAGCGAATTTAAAGTTATTACAGGCATAAAATTAACTGAAAATGCAGATTTAACTAGCACTGTGAAGTGGCGATAACGGATAAACACTGCAGTTGACGGCGCCAAAGAAGTTGGCGGAAGAGATAATTAGCGAACGAACGCGGCAAAAATTATGAGCGTTATATTCAGAAGTGGCTGCGTTGATTAAAAGCGGTCGTAATTATTTCAAGCAGCGACGTGGCGGTGATTTACCGCGCGGCTCGTGGCTCGCGGCTCGTGCCCTCATCTGCATAATGCCCTCGCTGGGAGGCGGGTGCCGCCGCCGCGTCCGTCGCCGCCCACGCTCCCGCCCCTAACATGGTACATACGTCATCCATATCGTGGTAATCAGACCCACAAGTAGACACAGACTACGCTGCGTACACTTTTAATTTTCAAATACGGAAGCATAATACTTTTGAGCTGCAAATAGTATCACCTAACTCAATATTTCGTATGATCACTGGACTTATAAGAAATGCCAATTACAATAAGCAGTATGGATATTCTCAGATTTCCTTCTTGCTGCTGGCAAAAAGTCACGCCTCGGTTACTTTATTATTGCTATAAAATAAGTTCGTAAACTTTTTCTGGATTAACCGACCGTTAGACTCGCGGAGTTAACTGTAACGATGTTATTAACATAATAAAGTCACATCTGCTTCTTAACAGGATAATAGTGTTTCTTTTATGTGGGAAAAAACTGTATTTCATTATAACAGAGCATATGAAAACACATAATAACGGGTTCTTACCGCGTTTAAATGGGGATATGAGACTCCCAAACGCGGTAAGAACCCGTTATTATGTGTTTTAATTATGATAATAACCGCGTAAACTTAAAACAATGTATAGAGCATATGAAATACTAAAATAATTGGCGTGATTATTATAATCATCCAAATTTCAAAATAATGTTGATTACCAGACTGTGAGCTTACATTTCAGGCGAATTACAAATACAAGTCCTGTTGTGATAATAGAACTGGAGGTCTAAATAGGCCATTTTGAAGCATTTCTTTTTAGTGTTATTGCTTCAATGTGGCCTTTTTGGACTCCCTGATACTTAAACATGTAGGTACAAAGTATTCCCAAAAGATACTCGGAATTGGTTAGGTTAAAAATTTCAACTCCAGCGCTCTATAACAGAGAAAAACCAGATGTTCAAATTTAAATGAAAATAGTAAAAAAACACCAGTTAACGCGACGATATTGCCGTGCAGGTTCATTTAACCGCTGCAGTTACCCCAAATGTGAGGCAAGAAGTAAGTGGGTAATAATTGAACGGGCAGACTACAGAGCAGTGAACACATTTTAATTTGTGCTCACAGACCATTAGCCGCGGCCGGCGGGGCGGAGGGGACGGGTGGAGGAGGGGGGGGGCATACCTGAGACAGAGGATGTACATCAAGTTCAGGCAGAGAGGGGCTAATTCCTAAATGGATGCGTCCATCGACGCAAGTGATGTGGCCGTAACCAAGTTGGGACAACTCGCCTGATCTCACCTAACAGCGACTTCAAATATAGAACAATTCACTTCAAGAGAATAAAAGATGTTTCCAAAATTTGAGTTACATGATGTGTTATGCCTCACTGTATACTCGTATGTACGTATAACATTATCTAAAACTAAACTTTATAATTTTATATAACATTTAATAAGTAATTTATGAATTTGAATTGACTATCTACAATTGGCCCACCCGTCTTCCCGCATGTCTGCACATTTCCCATCACTTGCGGTGTGCAAGTGGAGGGACGCACGTCCTGTGTGCGGCGTGTGAGTGCCGACGTAATTGGTGCTTGGTGCGACCGCCGCCGTGCGCCTCCGCAATGTGCCGCCGCCGAGTCGTGCGCCACTGCCGGCCCGACCATCCCATCAACCTCTACAGTTAATTGCTCACACCCACACAAGCACAACACACTTCACAACAGCGTGTAGGTGTACTCCTGTCAAGCCGTTCCCAAGCAACCAATATCACCAATCCGTCGAGTGACAACAATAAACAATTCAATATTGTGCCAATATCAAATATTGGAAATCCAATTCCCTTTATAAAAGTTCAACAATGAAGATTTAAGAATTTCCGAGCGGCACTTACATTATTTTGTGAATGTACAATGTTTCCAATAAGTGTTCCCAGTGCCGGCGAGCATTGGCACCAAATTAAATTTAACTGTTTTAGGAGCTCCTTACAGGCACGAGGCGGGGACGACGCGGGAGCAGGCGCGGGGCGCGGGGCGCGGGGCGCCGGCACCTTGCTCCCGTGACTTACTGCAAATGAGACAAGTTACAGGAACATAAAGTTGGATTGAGTTTAAATAGTCGCCATCATCGCGCACTCCGCCGCCGCGCGGTCGTTACTTGTAACAGCGATCGACTCGTCAAGAATTTCTAATTTATTTCGTCGGCAATCCACCTCGACGCCACCCTTTGTGAAATTGAGAGACACTGATGGAGACAAGTATAATTAAAAATGTGAATATTAAATTTTGTTCAATGAGAACTCATAAAAACTGTCCTACGTATATGAGTGCTGTACTGACAAGCACTCCTGAAATCCATTAAAATACCTACTTGGTCTACTTATATACCAAATAGGTATTTTAATGGATTTTAAGATCAGTTTACGTTGTTATATAGTTTTTAAGTTAATTATAATAATTTAATAATTACTTAAGATACTCGTAATAGGCTACCAAAGCACATTAGATAATACAATAGCTTTGGAATATCAGTACCTCCTGACACAGGCTATTCTAGCTTAAGACGAGGTTCTAGCCACTCATTATCATAAAAGTTTTTTTAAGATATAATTAAAGTATTTTATTTTATTTGTTTATTTATCTGAATATTTTGTTGTATTTTCTAGTGTGAAAATATTTTTTTTTACACGAAAGCTGTCGACTATTTGAGTTAGGTAACTTTGTTTTAGATTCGAATAGCTAAAGTTAGTAGAAAACTGAAAAACGCAGTAACCAAATTACGGGAAATCCTTGTAATTGGTTTAAGTTTGGAAATAATCTAAGTGGCTTCAAATCGACAGGCTTTGTGTATTCAGCGCGGGTCCGGCAGGCGCGGCGGCGGCGTGGCTCACGGACGTAATCGAATCACTCGCGCCAAGATTACGTCGTGTTTATAATTTCAATTAGTTACTCGGGAACTGTTATTTGGTTATATTTTGAATCGGAGCTCACCCTGCCCCTACAAGTCTCCCGGCCTGGGTTTGTCTTGATTTTCTATTTGAGTTCCCGGATTGAGTTTGTTTAATCTTAGACGTTTCATATAATATTGCGTGCTAAAGCGTCACGCCTTATCGATCGGCCTCCATTAAGGGTTGTTAGCGAGAAAATATTTGTTTACAGCAGATGTCGGGATAACATTGGGTTTCCAAATGAAAATAAAAGCTTTTATTGGTTTTTGTTTTCTCGATAAAGCGTGTGCGGAGCTAGAGAGTCTCCCTGCTGGTGCGGTTGACGTTAACAACAATAGTAATCGAGGTCGTAATCGAATTTTTATTATTGTATAGCGGACCTGCTGTTACTATATACGTTCTAAATGTCAGCGGCCTGCCACGGTGGGTCCTGGCCGGTATAGTAAACACCAGTCCACAGCGTGCATTGTACTCGGCGCCGCTCCACATCATTCCCGCCAGCATACGCGCTGCATCGCTGAACTTCAATATTTGTTCAATATCCGTGCGCTGATATCCACATACTATTTGATTCAAATTAAAACTCCGTGACTGTAACAAAAGTCTTTTCTTCAATAATGAATTTATTCATTTTTTTTCTTTTTTGTTTGCTAACTGACTATTGAACCAAATGTCAATAGTCTAGTTGGTGAAAACATTATAGTGAGCAGTGTAGATATACAATCGGTCAGAAGAGGACTTGCATAGCCATAATAATTATATTTAACACGAACGTTCTTTAACCTATATCAAATTAAGTAGGCCGTCACGTTTAGTACTTGAAATACTTATAGATTTCAAAGAAGTGTAGTTTTTCTCAGTGGCAGCAAACAGCAACAAATGACTATGGTGATGGAGATCTGTGAGTGTCGCCTGCAGGCGGCGCGGGCGCGGCTGACGTCACGCGACGCGGCAGCCGTCATTGCTCTGTGTCGCGACTGGACTCCCCGTCTTTTTTATCCGGAGCCCGAGACGACGCTGTCCGGGTCTATGGCCTGACACACCGTCCACCTTTTGAATAGATACTTGAACAGTATTTAAAAGAAGGTTTATTCATCTTATTTCCTTCCAAGTATCACGTCTTCTATTAAATTCTCTGCCTTCCTATTTCAAAGTTAAATTCGATTATAAGGATTCTAAAATGTAATTAATTTAAACTACAAACTTGCAGATTCAATTAAATTGTCACAATTTAATGTTGACAAAGGTCACTTGACGGGGGTTTTGGACAAAAACGAAGCGAGCGAAGCGGACGACACGAACGGAGCGAACGAAGCACAGGTCAGTACTGCTCGCGGTCTTGCTAATTGAAATCGATGAGTTTCCGGCAACTGCCGTCATGCCGGCAGGCCGCGTCCTTTCTTTAATAGTTTAATCGCGCTCATAATATATATCACACGTGGAGACGGCTTTGAACACAAATAGCTACTAAATGTTCTAAGAACTTTAAAAGTATTAAATAAGTATATCTAATACATTTTGTTTAAAAGTTCCATAATAATATTATTATTATTTATACATCGTAAATAATATAAAAGATACGTAAGCTATGGCAAATATTTTCGTCGTCCATTCAGGCTTTGAACGCCGAGCATTCCACTTTAACCCCGAAATTTCAGGTGCTTGACACTCCAGCTCTTACATTTCCCAGGATAAATATACAGGGTGGCCCAAAGGTTCATGTTCAATATAAAAAAATAGATAGAGGGGCCTATTGGCTACCAAAAACACCCCCATATATGTTCACATATTATTTACGGTTTAAGAGATATGACCCATTTTGTACCTTTTTCGAGATTTTCTATCTAACGTCAGAAATCATTATTTTGTTGCTATCTTTTTCATCCTAATTACTTTATTTTACTTCATACCTATTCCTTAGAAAGTCATCTGCTACTATTTTATCTTTGATTTAAAGTGCCAAATTAAAAATAAAACAAAGTTATTACTATTATTGGTAATGAAACTAACACTTGACTAAAATAGAAAAAAAACCTATATATGAGGTAGTCATGAGCCCTAGATTATTTGTGAAAACTGCTCCATATAATAAACTTTTAGATACTTCCTAAAAAAGTACTCTTAATACGGGCAAAACACGGAGTTAACAGCCCTCAAAGATTACACCTCATACCTTGAGTGCATTTAAATCTCCTTTATCTACGTTTGAACCTGTAAGGTGTACCGCACGTCACGCCGGAACATTCCTGACGTGTGACGTCACTCCCAGGACTGGCGGAGCATTACGCACATCCAAAGTTGTATAAGTACATAATTTATTTTCCGGTCCATATGTAGCATCAAGGCTGTATCCCCGAAGGGATAGGCAGATAGGGAGTGTATTGAATTGTATTTTAACGCATATAAATCCTGAAAACCACGTGGAACAGTCAGGATCGTAGAATCCAAACATGAAATGAAATTGAATTCAGTGGTTTAACGCCCGAACCGGATAGGAGCCGATTAGGATTCGAATCAGTTACACTACGTCACCGAAATACCTAAGTCACCGAATAGGGCCGTCATGGATTAGTGTCAAAAAGAAACGGAAATCCGATTTTTACAGAGCAGTATTATAAGTGTTCCCAGAATGCATGTTGTAGAGGTCCAGTGGGAACGAGGAGTGAATGTTCCCGTTCCGAAGAGGTTGTGAACGTGTAAGGCAGCGACGTGTGGTGGCGTGTGGTGGTGTGTGGTGGGTTGGTAGCGGGCTGCGCAGGAATGCAGCCGCTCAAGAGCCAATCTGCCGGTCTCGGGAGCCGGCGTGAGGCACAAGCGTACACGATTTTGAAGGAAGTAAAGTTCGTTTTCATTTTAAGTTAGTATTGAATCTTATGGGACAGGTAATGGAATAGTTTCTAAGCACATTGTGAAGATTCTACTAATAAGTCGTTTATACGCATATGTTTAATTATTATGTATTTATGTTTATCAAACTTAATCATAATCATATCATTTATTGCGTTCCACATGTTAGGAGGTTGGTAATATAAGGTAAGTAACACATATGGAACCGGATTGGGCACAACAATTTAAAGGAGAGTTAAAGCATATTTTTTAGGCTTAAACATAATAAATAATAACAAGTATACATAATTTAAACGTAAAACTAAAGTAAACAACTAATCAATAAAAAACTCCTTAAACTTAAAATACTATAATCTTCTTCAAGCCTCATTGAAGGTAAACGACCTCTATCGTGAAGAGTTAGAACATTGTGATTCTTCCAGGTTGCCTTTACTAACTGCGTTGTGGTGGTATTGTAAATAAATGTCTTCAAATTATAACTAGGACATTTGAAATTAACGAAAGTAAAATGTATATTAGGTAAGTAGCAAAATAAAACAAGACAAAACTATAACGATGCCCGCGAATTCTCCTCTGTTACGGTATCACACGAGGGTTGCCCGCTTTTGCTCTTGGTACGTCGCCCCAGCGAGCGCAGGCAGTGCTTCACTCACAGCCAATCCATAAAGCATGCTCCCGCCGGCACACTCCGACCTGCCGCTCAAATATCAAATAGTTTCACATTTTCTGCAACTACGGAAATGATAAAATCCCCCAGGAAAAGTGCGGCGATCTTCTTTGTAATAAAATGCAAACCTCCGCAAATTCTTTTACGATCGTTGTCACCTTCGCTCTGTTCGTTCTAAGTCCCGGAATCACCTTTGATCCGGGATCGACGTCGTTTTCCAAATTCCTCATGATAGGTGCGCCCGCGGCGGCGGCGCGGCCCGCGGACGACAATTACCGTCCGCCGCCGGATCCGGCCGGCAGCCTCGCCGCTCTGATACCGACATTATTCATTTTGAATCCCTTTCGAGCCGCCGCCTTTGTTCAGATATCCCTACCTTTCTGGCAATTTTACATGCTTAGAGGTCATACATAGGAGTTAAGAGTTTAAAAATAACAAAAGGGATTCCGGAAATTATTCGGTTTCTTTATTAAAAGTCCTCGGAGGGACATTCGTTTTGTAGCGTTGAGTTAATTAGCAGCCATCAAAGCTCTTTATTTCAAAGAAAGCTCTTCGTCGGCCGTAACGACGTCATGTCTTATTGTAAGGTATCGTGAAGCCGGACTACGTGTCCGCGCCTGAGCACGTGACAGTCAGCTAAGCTACCGAATGCACTATTAAATTACATTACTTATAAAGTTTATTGCTCAATTTTCTCGTGATGGCGTGAGCGTGATGGGCACATTCGGTCGAGAGGTGATAAAAGGGAGCATCTTTAATTGAGCTTTTTAATTTAGATTTAGTAGTATAGTTTTATTTATTTGTAATCTTAATGCCTAAAGTAAGTTATTTTAAGTTATGTAGATGTTAATGTATTTTGAAATAAAATACTTAACGATGTTTAAAAAAAATTTTCAAGCCAAAAATATGTTAAATGCGTAACATCGCTTTATTTGCATAAAATCGTTCATATTGATCGTACCGTCTTACAGGAGTTGCAGTACCTACTTACATTTACTACCAGTATTACCAATATTATTAAGTGTATCTAATGTGTCTATTTCTTATCAATACACATACACATAACCAACCTATATACGTCCCACTGCTGGGCACAGGCCTCCCCTCAGTCAACCGGAGGGGGTATGGAGCATACTCCACCACGCTGCTCCACTGTGGAGTAAGTGTATTTAATGTGTCTATTTGTTATCAATAATGTTAAAAAAATGTAGACATGTATTTTTATAGTTTTGCAGTCAAGTAAGGTGAATGTTTTGGGAATTTAGTACTCGACATGAAACTTGGTATGAATGTGCAGAAATTGTTTGTAGGTAGCACTAGTATATAGTACTTGTATCCGAAACAAAATGAGAAATTCCTGCGCCAGAAGCAGCGGCGGAGCGGGCGCAGAGGCGGAGGCGGAGGCGGAGGCGGGCTGGCACCGCGCCAGCTCGCCATACAGCCCATTACCTCCCACCATTGTCACTAATTGCTTTTATAGCGCGTTCTGACACACTCGGTCGAATATTCCGCGCTCAGACCAGCTATACCACTACTTTATGGCTTAAGAATGGTATTATGGTATTTTCTTTCATATTTTTGGCTGCTCTTGTTAACTGTTACCTATAGGTAATACAATTTTCTATTACTGCAGATTTTTTACAATACTTACATGAAAATTAATTCTATTAGAAGTTAATTTCATCGCCGACTTCCAGCGCACAGAAGTATCACAGCAATGATCCCCAAAATATCAAATTGTGCGTGTAAGGGAGCGCCGCGTGCAAACATTCATTAGGTGCGCGCATTTTTCAGCGAGAGAATTTATTGCCGCGCCAATTTACATCCGAAACGTTCAATTGTTTTAATTAAAATCCGTCGAAAATATGTGAGGCGTGCTCCGCATCGTCACGTGACGGCACGTTGCACTGACCGATGTCGTACGTCAATGAATACGTCACTCTTTGCTCGAAAGAACTTAAACATGAAGGGGCGAGGCTTAACAAAAAGGGGACAACCATAAAAGAGCGTCGAGTGCCGTCAGAGAGATGCTTTGTCACTTTGTGGAATCGAATCAACTCGCCTTGTCGTTAGCGAGCACAAGCCACTGAATGAGATTACCGGAACTGGCAGACAATGCAGCGCGCCCTGTAGTTAGCGGCTGTGTACTGCTGCCGCTCTGCCCCGGCCGGGCAAAGGGGTGCTCCCGGCGACACGCTGCCGGACATTGCAGTTTACACCACACACACACACACACACATGCCCAGCTAAATTATTTTTGTTGTTCATTCCGACCAGCGATTTTGAATCGAGTCCAAGCTACCTCAAAGATTGTGTGCGAAATACAAAGTCACAAGGTACAAACTAATCCCACTAAACCAAAATGATTTTCCCGCTTTTTACAAAGAAACATTGCAGCGAGCTAAGGTCTCGATTCCATCAGATCTTTCAATTGTTCAATTTCGATTTAGTCGTATTAGAGCGAGCCGTTGAGTGCACAAAGCTTTGTAGCGCGGAGGCAATCGCCGGCGGGGTCGCGACGCCGTGACGTCACGTCGTAATGAGCGCGCGCTGCCACTTATATTCCACTTCCGATCGTACATACAAAGCTATTTTCGTATTCATTGTGCGTCAGGCATACGGTCAACATTTCGCCCTCTATCAAAACATTCACATCCACAAAATCCTTGTTCTACCTTTGCGCCCGCTTTGTAGTTCCACGTGTTTTTGGATAACGAACAAGTTTGATCAAAGAGCTGCATATGGAAACAAAAATCGCTGGACGTGTGTCATTGTGGCTGGCAGAGGGTGTGGGGCGACTTGTGACTTCATTACGTACGATGCTTGATGTAATTCAAATCTCAAATGTGTACTGGACAACGCCACCATATTCTGGCAGCCCTGACCTGTATGAGCCAATGATGTACGATGGAGATTCATATTGATTTGTAATCGTTATTCGTTTTTTATCACAGAAGTTACTCTACTTCTCTCGTGTGGTTTGTGAGACCAATGATCCCCCTCAACCCTGGTGTCAGGGTTACTATGGAGCCGCCACAGACCCCGTTGTTGTGTAGCGATTACGCTGGTCCCGCGACCGAATCGAAAAATCACTTTGTGTTTGTGATATTACAGGCGTGAACAGTCTTATCCTTGTAGATTGTCCGAAAGTAAAATGATCCGTGCTTTGGAAGGCACAAAATATTGAGGTGTCAAATGGGATTGTGAGCAAACCTTGAAACTAATCGGAAACGAGACGGAAAATTGGTAAAAATCGCGCACATCACTGCGACGTGAGGGAAGACACCTCCTAGTCATCCAGTCTATTATTTTTTTTAGTAGGAACACACTATTGGTAATAGGCAAATGCTTCATTATACGAAATAATTAATTATTACGCATATGTGGTCTAATATTCGGAACAAATAATTGTTTAAACTCGACGATATTAATCACATTTAATGAATACCTACGAGACACAGTTATTAACGGATAATTAATGTAAGTATCCGACTTTCTATAAAGCTACCAGTTTCAGCTATTACATGTAATTTGTTTTGAGGATATTTATATAAAAAAAATGTAAAAGTAACAAATGGTTCCCAAAGAATTGGATTGATGTAGGTCACATCGCGGCGAGCGTGGCGACACCTCGCCGGAACAACTCGCATTTGAGAGGAATCCAATTATACTGGACCGGTATTTCATTCGATGACATTCTTTATATATCCACTTCAAACGACGACCAACTACTCGTATTCCGATGTAACTACTCGGAACATAATTGGATAATCTCCCAAACACAAGCGTCATACGTAACATATGGCGACATAATATATAGACTCGTATTATTATGTTATATTATATCTGGAAGTGATTAATCCAAAATCAATAGCACCCTTCCGTCACACAATTGCGTACATTCTGGCCGCGCAATGTTAACAGATCACACACGACTGCGACTGAGAACTACTGCCAGTGCAAATAATTGTTCCAATTCAAAGCACTCCATTTAATTTGCAAACAAATTGATAAAACAAACCGTATGAAATTGGATGCCCAATTCATCAAGTTGGTACAAAATATAAGTGGAAACAACGTCGTGAAAATGTTCCTCGTTTATCCAAATACAAGAGTTTGTTCGTGATGAGGAGTAAATGTGAAGGAAAATACTCAGAAATCAGGAATTGATAATTTGGTCCGAAGTCCTTAATCCTGTCAAAATTCGATCGTGTTGGAATGCAACAATGTACCCAGCAGTGGCGGGGCGGCGTAGTTTCACTGTCGGCTGTGAGAATATAATCGTCAGTTAACGGGCATTGTCGCCGGGAGTATTGTCACATGCAAATCGCGACACTGCAGCGCCCGCCCGCGCCCGCCGCTACCTGCGCCCTCACCATTCTGCCAACGCAAAGGATTTCGCCCTTCTCACACTAATTCAGTATTTCTTCATGCTTTAACCCAAGTCATAGTGTAATTCCTACTTTAATATTGACATATCGTTCAAAGGATGGTTGAAACGACGAAAAGAAAACTTAAAATAGTCATACTATAATTCTTGAAATCGACGAAGACAGCGCTTCTTGTGTAAATTTATAGTATAATTGGCAGATCATAACAGTTCAATGTAGTCTAATGATCTTGGGAAGCGAATTCCAAAAGTTGCTTCTGTCTACTGAAGAGTCCGTGCAATAAAAGTATGCGGTGATATTAATAAGAGTGATCGTCGGCAATCAAACGGGGATTAGACTCGCGGCCAGCTGCTGACTGCGGGCTAGTATTGTCCCGCCGCCGGCGGCATTGTCTGCGAGGTTCTGATCTGACGAGTGCTGGATTGACGGACTGGCTTTAACGGATAATAGTAACGGACGGACATTCCCCTATCATCATTTTATTGTATTCTCTCAAGTCTTTTGGTTGTTAAATCTTGAACACAATGCAGAGTCAACGGCAATCATAAGGCTTTAATATTTAGACAAACTTTCGCTCGTTTTAACTTAAATAGAGTGAAATGAATCCCTGAAACAGACGCGAACATTAACCTCTATTACTAATTTATGCTTAAATTAAGACCTATATAATAGAAGTAGGATAGAGAGCAAGTTTACAGCACATTATCGTACAGTTACATTTGAATATGCAAACGGTGGCGGAGTGTGGCGGCAAGTGGGTCTGCACGCCGAACAATCTAACTGTTCGCGGCAAGTGGATGCGAGTGCTGACAACGGGGCAGTAATCCGGCGGGGGCGCGGGGAGCGGGGGGGACTCGCAGCTACTCAAACACCGACTGTCGACTAGTGATGGGCGAATATGAATGATTCGAATTAAAAAAAAAACATTCGAATGAATTTGCATAATTCGAATTAACTTTATTAACATTTTCAAAAATATAATAAATAACTAGATATCACGACAATAACACAAACAAAGGAATAGATATAATGCAGCACACACATGAAAAGTACCTGACCAAAAAATCATTCGAATGAATTATTACAGCCAATAATAATTCGAATATTGAATTATCATTTGAATGACGAATGATCTTTTTAATACCATAATATGGAATAATTCTAACAAGTCTATTATAAATTGGAACAATCGTCCATCACTACTGTTGATCCGACAGATAATACACTCCTTACATACATTACAAACAATACAATAACTAACTCGTGCCCCAATGATAGCCCCATAGTGATGGGCAGAACAGAGATATCTTATAATTAAAATTGCTAAATTTTCTTTATAATTCTGACCATGATCATATATACGAAAGATTATGTGAAAAGAATAGTATTGCTTCAAGTAAGTAGGCATACCAAATAAATACAAATGCATAACAATAAAAAAAGAAACGATTGATGAATGTGGAGGAAGTAAAAGAAGTGTGTCAAAATCGAAGCAAATGGAATTCCAAAGTCTCTGCTTACCCCGATGGAAAATATGCGTGATTTTATGTATGTATTTATGAATGTACGTCCGCGGACGACGACGCGACGTAGACAGCTATAATAGATGTCTAGCGACGGCTACAAACAATAAAATTGACTTCACTCATAACGCCCATTTCTTAGAATCGTACCAAGTACATAATATTAATTGCTAAAGACATCCTGTTCAGTTCAATTTCATGCTGTCTTTTGTATGTATTTATTAGGTATATCATCAAATGTAATTAAGAATTCATATTTGTCGGTACTAGAGGAAAATAACAAAAGAAAAACAACGTTCCTTTTCGCGGAAATACTTCATACCTGAGCGTGAACATTTCACGTGTGTTTCATTATAGCCGCGAGCTGGAGATTTATTATGGCATTCGTTACTTTTACTTTCATTATTGCCGGCTCGTGCCGCGCTAGCCGCGCCGCCGCTGTGCGTTACGTATTAATATCTTTGCCAAAAACCACCCACTTCATACTTTCTCTACTCTCGTCGCTTTCCTCCATTCATCTCAAATCTCGTAATTGTTTCAAACGTCAACATTACCTCGACGTCAGGATAAACGAAAAGCCGTACAAGTCTTATATCAAGTAAGTCGTTTGTCCTCACAGACAAGAGCAAAGCTTGCAAAGCCCCGCATTAGAGTCGGCGTCACGGGCGCTGAATTTATAATTAATCCCTCGGAAGAGATTTGCGAATTTCACTTTAGTAACTCCACGTCGCGACCGTAGAAATTGTAATATGGTATTGAGTTAGTCGCCAAAGGGTGAGCTGGAACACACGCCGATACCGCGAGTGCGGCGTGAAGTTGCACTGAGGAGAGGGACGTGTTTGAGGGCAAGCTGCGTGGATGCCGCGGCGTGCAGGCGGCGACGTGCAGCGGGGAGGGGGCACCTACATAGATTGATACTTATGAGCTAATGCCGACTGCTCAGTGCACTTTACTACCTGACAATAATTCTTAATACTTTTGCAATAGTGTTGGACCGATACTATTTAGTTTGCCATCGACACAATAAACAGAAAAATAATTAGACACTTTTTGATTTTTCTTTCAGAATGTATTTAAGTACCTAAATATCTATTTCGCACATTGTTCATTTGGTTGTTTAAATAAAACTGCCGGATGATCAAAACCTTAATTATTTTGAAGGACTTTTACTGTGAGTACAAGCAAAGAGAACATGAGAATTGCCAGGTCAGCTGCAGCATCCAACTTTACAGTAATGTGAAGAGATCAATACGAGGTCATGACCCAAGGTCCTCGTCAGCGTGTACAAGCTATATCGCCGGTCGCACGACTCCCGACCGACGCCGCACGACACAAGTTCGGCTGCCGAGTCGCTGACGACAGGCAAATACGGACAATGTTGTCCATGCAACAATCGTACGGTACACAATATAAAGCCGTATTTGACGAAGAAGATTGAATTCGGTCCTCCCTCCCGTCAAGAAGCCAACCCCGGCAGTGGCGTCGCCGCTCCACGACGCTGGAGCGCATTTCGAGCGCTTTGTACACCTACAAACATTCAAGACGTTCTACGAATAATGAATTGTGAGGAAAAAAGTTCCAGAGTGGAGTCAAAAGATTTAATGTATGAAGGCAATTTGTGAAATAAACTTCACCTGTCTCGAAACAAAAAAATGATACAATGTAGGCGAAGATAAACTGTAGCGACGGTATCGCGTGCTCCAGCAGAATTTGCATGGCGCGGTGTCAGCTGGAAATTGCATAATAAATATCCAGCTAAGCCGCCGTCAGCGACGGCGCGCCGCGCTGGCAGGGCCGCGCGGTGCGGGCCGCTCGCATTCCCAGCATTACGAAGCCCGGCGCCGCGGCCTCCGAAATGTTTAAAATGCCCGTAACCATTGTGAAACTCGTTGAAGTAGCAGGCATGCCTACCTGCTACTACTACTTCTGACCTAATTTCAACAATCTCTACGTAGTCACGACACACCGGAAAGAAATAAATACACAATTTTCGCAACTCTGCAACGATAAAGTGGGCGAATTCTCTTATACCTCATATAGATAGTGTAAAGAGTGATTTATCACCAATATGTGTTGGGTCCTGCCTCACGCAAATGTTTGCCGGACGTGGCCGCCATGATGGAAACTAACTGGAGCGATTAATTCACGCAGGGGCGGGGGAGGGGCGGAAGGGTACCGGGGGGGGGGGGGGGGGTTGGAATGAAAGAAGTCAACCAGAAATGTGCGGCCGCCGCTAATTGAGACATATGAAGAGGGCGTAATGTTTATGTTGCGAGATCAAGTTAGATTACACCGCGCAAAAAATGGTCCCACACTCATTAGTTTGTTGTAGAATGTCCTGGAATTAATAAAGGGCGTGGGAGAGTTGGAAGAAGACGAGGAGCTTCTGGGAAGAAGGTGCGCAGCCGCGAGGACGTAAATACATACGTCACTAGTTCAAAAATAACTGTGATGATAACTAAACAGCCAACACACACACTTCCACCATTGATGATTATTTATTACTTCCGAATGCTAAATAGTTTGGTTCGTACAAACGATACCTACCCATGTAACGGCAGTTATGTAAAGCATTCATCATCAAAGCATTAAATACTCGTATATCCTGAAGATGGAATGATAGATTCGTGCAGGCGATAAGATATTTGTTATAATAATCTAAAGTAAATATTTGGCATGGTGACTCATCTTTCAGACTGCTATAAAGTATATGGTACCCGCCTGCTGGCTACTGCACGACTGACATACGAGAGCAGATTTAATTTTTCAAGTGAAACAAAGCAGCCGTCTGCTGTTTAACCGTAAACCACCAAATCCTTTATGAAATTGCACTCGGCTCGTATGATGCATGTAATTAAAAAGTGGGCCAGTGTAGCGCGACCGGCCAGCGTAGCGAGAGCCTGGACGTGGTTTGTTATTGGTGTTGTAGAGGAGACAGGATCTACGTCCAGGGTCCAATGACATTGGTCGTTCATGGACGAGAAAGGGACGGGCGGAGGGAGCGGGGCCCGATGAAACCGCGGCTTTGATATCAGCGCAGCGAACGTGATATGTTGATCTGTGTGCGATGCCGGCGGCTGAATTAAAATTTATGTGCGGAGGCGAGCTTAATGAGGAACTACCGATACAGGCCGCGCGGCGGGGCTCGGGCCCGCCCCCGCTGGTGTGTAATGTTTAACAAATACCGTCTGTTTAATATGAAAGAAGCAATTTCGTAGTTCGGTTGAGGTCGGACCTGGGAGTTAATCTCGGAGGAGCGGCGGTGGCTGAGCGTAGAACAAATGAGCTGTTAATATTAACATTATAGTGCGGTGCAGCGACACGCGGCTGCAGCTGCGGCGGCCACGGGCGCAAGCGGGCGCGGGCGCGGGGGCGGAGGCGCTACACTACACCAGCTATAACCTACTACATACAATACAGTACTCCGACATAAAACAACAAGATATGGGATAACAGCGTCCTCGCTGTCCGTCGTAACAACGCATTCATTTATCAAATCTGATTTATAGTGGCGACTGTCGGTCACGTGCCCGCACCTGAGTCAACATCGCCACTTATAATGGACTCTGTCTAACAGGCAATAAGGATTTCAATTGCAAGCTACCGGGACTCGACTCACGGGGTAAAGTAAATGAGATTTTAAAACAACCGATTTAACTTTAAATTACTTCGTGGCAAAATGATGAATCAATGACTGCCGCCCTTTTTCATTATCTAACATGTTATAACTCTATTAGGGTTTACATTACATTGTACCGTGATTATAATGATTTTGACAATAATCAATATTATAGGTAAGCCCTCCACTGCGCGGACAGTAATAAATAAAACGAACATGGAATGAGTAAAGCTGCTTGTCGCAGCTAAGTTATACTTGATTAAATATTTACTTACCTCGTCGTCAACATGATAAATTGTCTATGTCTACATTGACAGCGTGTTAATCACCCCCATATTATTTATCGGCTTAAATATCAAGCTGAAAGTAGTTTTTATTGCGTGGAGTTTAGAATTGTGTTTTTCATGATTTGTGAGTATTGACATAAACTTTGGTGTTATCAGATCTGAACGGTTATCGTAACACCCCGGCCGCTGCCGCCGCGGGCCAAGCGGTCATCTCGCCTTTCGATTGTTTCCTATAAAAGGACACTCGGAGTCGTACAAACGAATTATCCCCGCAAGCGGGCAGTACGCAGCTCTGTATTCGCCGTCCGCTTTTCCAACAGTATTTCCTGTTTTAATGCCCTGCTTTTGAAGGTTTCGCTTTCCTTTCATAGCGCAATAATAAAAATATTACATTCCAAATTTCTTATTGGTGCCCTTAGTGCTGTACCGCGAGAAATAGATACAAGTCTGACGACATACCCTTATAATTCGAGCTTATAGTCCGGACCTCGTAAGGCCCGGATTTCCAGAGAAATAGCTTTAAACAACGGGATCAAACAAAATCAACCTTTAGGATAGGATTTCCAGCCTTACGACTTTGAAGACAAGCAGTATTATTGTCCATTAAAAATTATACAAATCTTCATACATTCTGTAAGCACACATCCACTGCAAAGTACAGCCCTTTTACCTTTCACACCATTTCTTTAAGATCCTGTGCAACTTTTTATTAAGTTCGCGAACCTAATGAATGTAAATGCTTGCAAAAGTATATATGTTACTGTAAAAGCTCGAAATGCAGTAAATCGCAAGATATTCCAGTAAAACCTAAGATCTACCAATTCTTAATAGTAAATGTCTCAAAAGGTTTGCGATTCGAACTTTTACCACCATTCCTTTGGTAAATCTTAGGATTTATATCAACGGCACGGTAAATATTGAAAAACAACACATGTCATAACGTGCTCATATTGTACGTTATGTTTTTTCAAAATAATTTTAATAAGTTGGTATTACTTTGTACTTATTACTATCATATGATACCTTTATAGTACTACGTGGCTGTTTTGTCTAAAGTAAATAATTAAGAATTACTCATTGTTTTATTCCTAAAACCAACATCTAACAGCTAACAGTGGTAAAACCTAGCATATACTGAATTCGAATGGTCAAAGCTCGAAAAGATCGTCGTATTTTCAGAAATACTTACATTTACCAACTCATGTCGGTAAATCCTAAGACTTACACTTAAATCTTAAGATTTACCGTAGTTCGAGCTTTTACAGTGACATATAAAACATTGAACTTGGTTCTGATTTAAGTACCTATACTTTTACCGTTGGTCCTCTCAACACGCACGTGCCAGTGTAAAGCGACAGATAAAATTAGCCTCTCGTAGCACCAGTCCTCCCGGCCTCCCGTCCTCGCCGCGCCGCATCCGCTGGCTTTGTGTCGGAGAATATAATTACTGCTGCTTCCGTACTCCACCACTTCACTCCACCACTCCACCGCTCGCCGCTCACCACACTGCCGTCATTATACACTCGGTATTGTTCCACACCTGCTGCGCTGGCGCGTTACTGACTCGAAAATCACATAATTACAACGCTGCACATCGCAAATACTTGAAATAGAGGACTATTCAATTCTGTTCCTTCATGTTCACGACACATTGAAATCCTGCCCTTTGATAATGTTTTACTCACAATCGTAAGTGAATATGATTTACTCCATCTATTATATCATAGGCACATACATCATATATATTTACTCACCGCTGTACCAGTGAAAAAGAAATTCAAATTTAAAATATCTTTATTCGGGAGGTAACATAGTTACACTTTTAATAGTCAATTTTTACATAACGATCGTAGTTAAACACATACTCACCGCTTGTTTATTTTTTATTGATTCTGCGGTTAGTGACTAGGTTCTTATCTTACGAAAAAGGCCCAATTATTGTTCTGGTTTTCTAATGGATGTTATCACGCAACATCATTATCAAGTTGTGATGGGCTTGTGTGTTTTTTATCACCGCACTTCACTGAATTGATGTCAGCGTTGGATTGGTGTTGCTGGTGGTCATATGCCCCAGATGCCTTTTGATACCCAAATCCCGTTGTTTAAAACTATTTATCTGTTAATTCGGACCTTACGAGGCCCAAACTATAACTCGAATTATTAGGTTATGGCATCTGACTTTTCAACACATAGCAACCAATACGACAACTAATCAACAGGAAGAGTTTATCAGCCCATTCACAAGTTGAGTTAGGTTCGTAGATTTTTTTTTTCATTTAGTACATATAGGTTACTTCACAAAGTTTTCGTTCATTGTAATTTTTCATCATTTCAAGATTTACACAAAGTATTTAATACATAAACGTGTAAAATAATAATATGTATTTTTCTACTCACCGCACAACGCCAGTAGCGCGATGACAAGCCCGTGCGGAGACATGTTCGCACGCCTGGCTCCGTCTGCAATAAATAATATTTATTTTTATTATATTCACGTGTTATTGCTGCGTAATGAGGGGCAAGAGCCTTACAGAGTAACGTTATTACAAAAAAATAATTAGGTATTGTATCAACCACCCGCAGGAGCAGCCTGGCGGAGTATGCCCCATACCGCCCCGGGCTGGTTGAGGGGAGGCCTGTGCCCAGCAGTATATAAGCTGTTTGTGTTTTTTGTAATGCAGGTATTGTATAACACAATACCAGTCTCGATCGATAACTACATTTCGCAAGAGTTACTTTCGGCATCCTTAAGACTACTACTAACCCAACAAAAACATTTTCATGTAAAATGTTGCCAAGACGAGACTATATCGATCAAAAAGTTGTCAGATCTCATGTAGAGCCAAGCTTCTAACTCTACGCGCCCTAACGACAGAAACACTAAGTTTACAAACTCTACATGTTAGGTAAAATATGAGGCGTGTACGTTTCGTTACTACAAGAACTATATAACAGAATTGCTATGAACAATCAAAAAAATTGTTGCCCATTACGATGGAATGAAATAGTTGTTTCACCTTTCGCTCCTGGGATGGTAGCGGAACGGCCAAACCAGAGTTATGAAGGTTAAAAAAATCGACGAAAAAGAAAATGAGAATGTTTTGAGAAAATGTGGGTAGAGCCCTACCTTTGTGCTTTGTTTTGCTCGTCTTGGCAGGGGCACTCCCGTGCCCTCAGATATAATCAAGTAACTAGCTAACATTTCCAACAATAGCAGTTAACGCTAGCAGTGCTATAGAACTGTCGCAGGTGAACTGAAATTGAAGCGTCATGTTTGTATGTCGATGATTGATCGTTTTACTATTGTGACCGTTACGAGGAATTATAGCTTCCTAGCCAACAAAGTTCGTTAAACAAAGACGTGTAGTTTTACTACATATAACAACCCATATCAGTAGTTAATGGTTCTTTAGAATATCAGTGATACAGAGTAATAGTGTAAAAGTCATTTGTAGTCTGACTGGGTTCTTTGTTCGGTCATCAATGGTGTATTTGGCTGCTATATCGGAATATTTTTGTTAAGATTTTTTTTGTTGTGTAGTCATAAAATACTACTGTTGGGTTCTTTAAACAAAATAAAAAGATACTTGAAGTAAGAGCCATGACAGCCCTGTTTCGGAGAACGTGTGATTTACATCGTAGTGTCACGGGTTTGAATCCCGGCTTGGGCTCTAAATCGCGGAATTCGACTTTATGAGTTTGAATTCAAGTTTGTATCATAGGTAATAATTCAAATCACGTGGTTTCTAGTATCTGTGCCCGGTCAGTGGCAATGGGCTCGCTCCCTATTACATGGAACTGCCGAGGAGTGGGTGTATATAGTTTATGCTATGTTAAAATATAAACGTGCATTATTACGTCCTGCACACAGACAGACTGTAGTTTGCTGTCATCTTTACTACTTATCAATGTAGGTATCTCAGGAAACTAACAGCGGCGCGAGGAGCCGCGTCCTGACGAGAGTGATCAATTAACGTTTATGAAAGTGACGTCACGAGCACTGTCGGTGAGGCTGGCGGTGACGGACGGTCCGAGCCCCCGACAGTTATTGAAATTATAATTTATGTGTGAAGGTGATAGGATTTTGAGCGTTATTATTCTTTTTTTAATCAATTGGGTTTGCTCTATTTTATTTGTAACAGTCCTTTTGAACGTTATTCATTAATGTAGTGTAATAATTTGAAGATAAGAAATGTGTTAAAGCTCAGATAGATTTTTTATCTATTGTAGAATTGCCTTTATGATATAAATTAATATTTAAAGGAATACCTATGTAACACAGACAATCTTAACCCGCACCTAGGATCGTTTTTGAGGGCATAGGAGCGGGGGTTGGTGTGTAGATGAAATGCAATAGACTAACTTTAATATTACAATATAATTTCCACTTCAGGAGTTAAGTCTTCAGAACATTATCCCGCTTCCTTTATTGTACCTGTTACGATCCACATTTCAAATAGTGTAAGTACCTTCCGTATAAGTGTATTTAAATTCCATACAATTAAAGTACATAGCTTAACATACGTCCCACTGCTGGGAAAAGGCTTCCCCTTAATCAAACGGGGAGGGTATGGAGCATACACCACTACGCTGCTCCACTGCGGTTTGTTGAAGGTGTTTTTTCGGTTAATAGCCGGGCCCAAGCGTTAACTATAAGTGCAATACGAAATATTCAAATAATATTTACCCAGCGCCCGCCGTTCCAAATAAACGAAAACAAAAAACAAGCTCTCAAATAAAAAGTAATACCGTCAGTTGAATTTCCATAAAGCTGCAGTTACAGCGTTTACAACCGATTATATCAGCGGTACAGCGGCGCTACACTGGTGCTACAGCGGAGTTGAAAACAAAGGGTCATAGAGTCGTTTGGTTGGGCGACGCGAGCCTACATTGAGCGGACGATCCAGGGACTACTCTAAATTTGTCTAATAGTGTTTCATTGTGTAATTATTTCAATGAGGGACATTCCAGGCTGCGTTCTTCAAAAAATAACATAGATGGCGTAGTCGAGATTTAACGTGATAATTACCTATTTGCCCATTACTCGGCTACATAACTATTCAAAAATACAATGTAGTAATAGAAGGATATATAACAATAATTGTTGCTTGATATTTGGATGACAATACAATATAATGTTTAAAATGATGTTGCTACCTATATCGCTTATCTTTATTTTGATCAAAATAATAATGGGTGGAACATGTAATTGTGCCTGGGTGTGATAAAAGGGTCATCCTTTATACCCAAAAACAAAGATAAAAGATGCATATACATATATTATGTTTTTTATCCAAGGAACAAAAGAAACAAATTAGAAGGTAAAGGTTAAGGATGGAAAATCTTTACAACGCCATTTATAATGTATTTGAGGAATGTAACCTGGAAAATGCCTCATTGAGTTAATACGAGTACCTAAATATTTTTAGTCATTCAATTTTTTTTCTTTGATTCTTTTAATGAAGATTATTGGAGTAAAACAAAATCGTAGGAAATAAAATACTTAATTTAACTATTAATATATAATACCATTATGAAACTTTAAGTTATTATATTATTTTCCTAAGTCAAAATAACAGAAAAATAACAGTTTACTTTTGTTCTTTCAAGAACACTGTTTATTATTTTGAAACTTTGCTTAAAGTTCTCAAAGTACGTATATGACAAGAACAACAACTCACTCGAGCAGTGGTCGGCCATCACTCCTCACGACATGCTTCACCACTCAGTCATATCAACTATTCACCAAGTTTGTTCACGCGCGAAATACTTTCCGCGTCGTAGCGTTACAGCTACGCGTTACGTCGTAGAGCGACCGCGCGACTACGCTGCTACACCACGAGTGACGGCCCGACCAATTCGGCTCCATACAGCGCGACACAGACTAATCAAAACCTAACACAAAATGTTCCCAACCCGCAGCTAGTCCACTGGACTACTGTTCATTAACTGTTCGTATTTAGTTATTATGTGCCCGGCAGACATACAGCTCATTACGTATTCGCGTGCTCCGGACATAATTGAATGTGAGCGGTGTTTTGCGCAGATTAACGCCCCTTTGTTTCGTTTCATTGTGAGAACGTCAATTAATAATTAAATTAGGTTCTAGTAGGCTGTTCATAATAACTACGCAGTGAATTTTATTCAATGAACGGCTTTTGTGTTCTAAGCATGAGCTGGACAATTAAATGTTAAATATATATTATAGTAACCGGTTACTGCAGCAACGAACGAAAATATAATATGAGATTTCAATAAGGAAAGAAGTTTCAAGTTTAAGGAAAGTTGAACATCAATTTGAATGTGAAGTGGAAAGTGGAGTAAAGTGCGGGTGTCAGGGGAGCAGTCAGTAGCACCCGCGCCGGCACGTCGCCGCCACCTGTTACTGAGTTATTATTAGCTTACTCTAAGTAAGTTATTTCTTTCAAACACTTTAAATTTAATTTACATACACAAGCAATTGTCCTAATATAAAAATAAAATAAAATTAAACTACAGGTCGTCGGAAACTTGCTTTTAATATTTGTGTATTATTAAAACAAAATAATGCGCAAAGAATGAGCGCATTTGTATATATAAAATATTTATTATATATGTACTATATATCGTACATAAGGAATACTGTACTTAATAACTAAAAAATATTACAGTATTCTTTATATACGTACAATACACCAGCTCATTATATGTTCATAATGCCAGTCAAGTACAGTGACCATGCCTGATGCCGTCGTGGGCGTGAAACAAACAGTCGTAACCGTCCTTACACATTAAATTAACAAAGTTACTGCTATCCGTTTAACCTTTCCCGCTCATAAACAATCTGCCGGCATCAAAGATCGGCAGAACATGATAACGTTAATATTTTACGGTGTGGAGTCCAAACTTTATATCGAGATTGTTTAATGTTGGTATACCGTAGGTAATGAAATGATAACAGTGGGTGCACTACATAGTAAGCGATTAGGCAGCACACGCCATGACAACAACTTCAATGGTACGTACTTTATCTTCGACTGTTATTCAACATTTAATTTCTTGTTCTGTAACTAGTATACTACGAAGGCGGACCACTAGTTTGACTGTCAACTTTGTTTTATTTCATCATCACACGTAATGTTTCTGCCCATCACTACCATTGTCGGCTAGCATGACATTTTATTTGTACACAAATAATGTCCTGAAAGACCTCTCCGAATAATGATCCATCATCGGCGAGTTCAATACACAGCTCATCAGCGGCCATGTTAATTGCCTTTTCACACACATACACGCGTGTTCACACACGCACACAGCTTCACAGACACTATTTACCCTCAATTGGAATGGAACGCGATATGTATTTGCTCTGCAATCGCGTCCATATTTCACGCTCGGACGATCATATCGGATAGCGACGCACTCGCCGGTTTATTTCAATTGATTGTGTTTACTAGAATTATTAGCAAATTCAATGAACTGTGAAGTTATACGAACGTTGAGTCAACCAAAACACACTTAAATAATTAGCCTAAAATATAACTCAGCAACAAGTTCTGTTGGTTTGTTCAATTCCCATATATTTAATTTCAAATAAGACAATTTTAAATGAAACAAGCAGAAATTTAAACTGCATAAAAGCGAACTCTGCCAAACTCTGCAATAGGTGTCGCTAAATACAAAGAGAGCTTGATTAAAATGAATACCACGCATGCACACATTCTCCTCGTGACTATGTGCACGAATAATTCCATGAATTCAAGTTTTATATAGCATGTACACACACATACAGCACACATATTCATACGACGTACCTTGTACGTAGGTAGTAAGTGCTAGTGTCTATTCTCAAGCATTCAGGAACCCGTACATCAATATTAGCTGGGCTAGGATTAGCTAGACTCATCGATATTCAGCGATTATGGCCGTGAATGGTGTAGCGCGGTATTAGTGGCGCTACGGAGTAATCCCACGTGGGACACCGGCGGGGGTGAGGCGTGAAGGGGGGATTATCATTATGAATAACACACAATATAAGTACCTAAGTGCTGTAAATTACCACGGCTCGGCGCCGCCCGCGCCCGCGCCGCCGTCTGACGCGGCTTATCCAATGCGGGTACTACTGACGGCACCATTGTTCTAAATACACAACTCACTTGCCAGAATTTAATTCACAATGAATAATATCTAGCTCGTACCAAGATAACATTATTGTGCAATTTAGTGTATGCACTGCTAGAAAATGAATATTTTAAATGTACAATGCTCATTATTTCGGGAGTTCGTGATGTAGCGACCTATAGTGATGTTATTCAGTGATTGAATATAAAGTTGTCAGTATTATAACTGGTCATATTTAACATCCAGTGTTCAAGAGAAACCTGTATTTATCTGGCTTTACACACTCAGCAACAAATACGGAAGTCACAACACCTATGGAAGAATAAAATATATTAAATCTTTGGAATGTCGACTCATCACGTTTACGCCGTCCGTGTTCCTTATTACCTTTGTAATATAGAACTGATGTCTCGCAGTACGTGAGACGCCCTAATAGTAGTTAGATAGTTCGCCGACACGCCGTCGGGTAGTCTGGTGTTCCCGCGGGATGACTAGGGCTGGAGGAATGTTTGAGATCTTCCTAGTTCCACACCGCCACACCTGATTTGATCAAAATAGCTCAACGTAAGAACTACGAACTATTCAGTGAAGAGTTCACTATTTGAGTACTTAACTGTCCATAATGTACGTCATTCAACATTCTCAATTTCAAATACAGCTCACTATCGAACACTACAGTCGATGTTGCGTCTGACCACCTGACACGTTGGTCTAATAAAGCTCAGTGAAACGCGAGTTCATCATGCTATAGCTGCGTGGATACCTTTAAGTACCCCATTTTTAGTTTAAATATATATTCTGCCGCGTAGCGTCTGAATACGAAAGAATATAATAAAGTTAAGAGATTATATATTTAATTTTCTTAATTCAAATAAAACATTTCATTTGGTAAATTATTTGGTGGCCCTTTTGCTCTACAGCATTGTCTTACCGATCAGTAATAGGAAATAGTTGTCAATATTGAATAGTAGCGTATTACTGTGGACACGTGGCGGTGACAATGACCACCCTGTGTCGGTGTATCTGCGCGGGAAGCGTGTTTGCGTCACTGTCTCCGCATCTTTACAAGCGTCGAGCAAATGTTTGCCGCAACCTGAAAGAGTTGTCCCGGGATTGTCAGATACGTTATTATCGAAAAATTTAACTCAATTCCAAGTGTCTTATTCTATCTTTATTTTGCAACTTCTTTCACTTTATTTTCTTTATTTATTAAAAGATTTATAGCCTGGTCTTAAGCAACGATGTGGTCTAAGGTGGAGCACGCAAACTCAAATAGGGCCTATTTGCGTATTTTATTACATATTTACTTTATTTCCCTTCGTCGTAAAATTTCCACGTTGGAAGTTACTTGACGTGATAATGTTTACAATATTTTCTTTCCTACATTGACCACACTGGAAAACCGAACCTGGTACCTCTATTTTATAGAGGATCAAAGAATCTTATAAAGCGACCTCTCGGCCCGCGCTACAGTATTGTGACCTCAGTACGTGCGGTGGCAGTCGCAATTAAATCGCTGCCGAATTTCCCCCGAGTACACGCAAAGCTCAGGCTGCACTTACGACGCCAATACTCGTCGGCGGAAGCCTCTTAACTTGCCATCACTTTGCTAGGACTTACTTCCAACTTACCTGCTCACCGGTGACGTAATCAGCACTCTCTAAGGAGTTACGTGAACTATGTTCAAATATAGTGTTTATATTGAATATATATTCAACAAAATGCCGAGAATCTGCAAAGAATGAAAAGTTGGTTCCTTATCAGTCTCACAATGCGGGCTTCATACAAAAGACATCAACGAGTTCCTTATTTTTCTTAGTATTTTTTAAAGATTGTCTAACAACCTTGAATTAATAGTAACAGTTTCAATTACATAATAATGTCTTAATAATACCCAATCTTCTACAGCCTCGGTGGATAAATATTAGTTACAAATAATATTGCATTTTCAATTAATTCTAGTTAGGTTAAAAGTTGGCATTTAGGTACTTATATAATATGATATTTGTAAAACCCAATAATATTGACGTGGTGTAACGTAATTAAATAAATCCGGCTGCAGCGCTCCAGTGCCGATGCCATCGGGTGCAATGGTCACGCGAGAGACGCGCGACGCGTGACGCGGACCAATCATGATTGCATGATTGTATTTACAAACCCGCCTACAACACTCTCCTCACTGTTCCCACTAAAATAATAATCAAAACGTTTACGTCAGACATACATTCACTTACACAATTAAACAATAGTATTACCACGTTTATTATTACTGGCAATACAAAAATATTTCTTCTAATTTAAACATATTATTTAATATATTTAGTTGCAGGATATTATCTGCGTAACTACTATTATAGTACCTACACGTTTTATTGATGAAAGCTGCCAATGAATACTCCAGTTCACACGGCCTAGTTACCGCGTTTAATCAATAGTTATTGCGTCGGGAGCACTGTCACGGCTGTGCGTGTAATTACGTGCGGCCGCCGGCCGGCTGCCGGGCCGCTGTCGAGATGTGCACGACACTTTTAATAACGTGACTTACTGTAGATTTGTCGCAAATGACATTAACTGCTTACTGAGGGCTCTCACTTAAAGAATTAATCGACCCTAGTGGCCGATAGCGATAAGCACTGAATGAGGCAAATCGTCGACCGCGCCGGCGGGGTCGCTGTTGGGGTTCTGAACTATTTGTTGTCACGAGCTGATTGGCCGCCTCTATGGTTAGAGTAATCAGGTCGTCAAGATTGTATATTACGTCCTTCAGGCGCCGATACTTTTCAGTGCGGTCCCTAAAGTGCACGACACATGTGTCAATTAACTTACGTAAAATCTTGTTAATGGAACTTCTGCTCAGGGAGTCAAACCCATCATATAGGACGCGACGTCGTGATGAAATTTTGCTTAATAAATACATCGTGGCAGTGCCCGACCTCGGGTCGTGTATTATTTGCATTGTCCCAAACGTAACTGGATACCTATATGTTTGCAGGCACGTTATGGTACATGCGATCAACCACTGCAGTCTACATTACGCTCAAACACCAGTTTTAATCGGAGATCCTACCAACATTTTCACATTTTCTTCTTCTTCTATCGTGCGGATTGTGAGGTGGATTACTAACTTCAGCCACCCTGGTGTCAGGGTTATTACTGAGTCTGACACGGCTCATGTAACATCTATACAACACATTCTCACACACATGCGTATTGCAAGCTATGTTGCGTCGGTGACGTCACAAACACGCTTCTTATAAGCTTCGAAAGGGTGCAGACGATGAGAAAGCGGAATAATGTATACAAGTCATGTCAGAGACATTTGCATAGTGTCCGCGATACGTGTACAGTTTGATACTGTCGCAACTTGTCGATTATATATGTATGGAGGAGTGTAGGGTTCAGAGGCTGGTGGTGTAATTGAACTAGTGGAATAATATTACCGCTGCGAGGGGGCGCGGGGGCGGGGTTGGACGACGTCGGCGGTCAATTTGCTTAATCTAATGATGTTACACCACACAGGATCCGAACGACAAGATAAAATTGCTGCGTCGTGATAATACGAAAGGTTATTTATTATGAACAGATAATGAGTATTTTCGAACAGTACAATCTGGATGTAAATTGAGATGGTGTTATTGTTTGGAAGATATTCATATAACGGTCGCTGCATGGCTGGTAGCGTATGTTCTTACTGTAGAGAATGATGTCGACGATGCTGTCACGGGGCTGGAAAGAGGTAAGCTGATGTAGTGCGCTCGTAATGCTTATCGGCGTGGGAAGGACCACAAATAGCTAACAACTGGCTATTATAGGTATTGGCTTCCTATAAGTTAGATTATGAAAAATTGCTTATTTTGATAGATTATCGACTTTTACGATGATAAGAATGTTCAGGATGATGGACAGTATGAAACATTCTTATATTTCTTAGATCATGTATTGATCCTGATCCTGATTAGGACTGCTATAGCTGTAGAGATGCTCCCAGAGTAAACACAGCGAGCTGATAAATGTAATATTAGGACAAAGGTATCTGTCCGCGCGTCTCACCTAGAAACGTTATTAATAATATCAAAGCCTTTGATGAGGAGCCTTTGAGGTGTAGTATGTGACATGTAGTGCGGTGTAGTATGTGACGAGCCCGGCCGGCGGCTATCAATCAGGACCCAGCTATATCCGCGGAGCTGCTTCCATAGTTTGTTCACTAGATCATTACCATGTTAACTAGTTCAGTCTCTTTAGCAACTACATTTTCTAATATTTTGGTGCAATGAAGTATATTTGAATTTGTACACAATCCTCTGCTCATACGTATGTATATACATAGCATCACGCGTGTATCCGCAAAAGGGTAAGCAGAGAAGTGTATAGTATACCCAATACTCGCCAGTTACTCATAAATGTGTTAGGGTTTGCATAATGTTTACATAGCTGTGGAAATGTAAAAGGTTTCAACAGCGTCTACTGCTGACTAGAGTTTAATGCACTGTTACGGTGTCGGGAAGTCGGTTTCGGTTTGGGAACTCCAGCGCGAGTGCAGCTTGAACAAACACGAACACCATAAACCTACAGCTCTTAATACGCTCCCGGTGCCGCCACCTCTGTATGCATTAAGATACGTATACATATGTATACAAGGGCACGTTACACACGCTAAGCAGCGCGTACGTGGTCAAGTGGCGTATGTCACGAGAACAAGTTTAGCATTACTAATGAAGGAAGTGTAATCGAGGTGATTGTTGTGTAATCCAGCGTTTACGCAAATCATAGTTCACAATGCAGCTCCTATGACGTCATACGGCACACAAAGCACACGTTACTCGGGCAGAGTCCGTTGAGCTGCACGTTACAGCCGCGTGTGTCCGCAATCACGCTGCCACGCTCCAGCGCTGGCGGTGATGCTGAGTGGAGCAAGTGACTAAAAGTGTCAATTTCACGGCATAAAAAGTTTATTCACATCTGGGGCTTCTAAGCTATAAACTTTGTCACAGTAGCATTAAACTATGACAAATATTATAAACGTGTTTTTGTAAAAACAAGTTCGTATATTCGTTCTTTATTAATGAACAGCAATTTGGAATATTTGCTGTGGCTGCATATTATATTTCCAATACCATAATCAGGATGCAGGGCGTATTTGCAATTATAATGGGCAGGTTATAATCCGCGGCGTGGGCCGAGTGCGGCCTGTGTGGCCAGCGGGGCGAGAGGGACGCAGGCGTAATTATCTGCTGCATTCGAAATGTTATTGATATGGATGGTCCATGCCCCGCCCCGCCCCCCGCGCCGCGGCCCGCGCTCTGTGATTGCAAGCACGATGAATTTATTGATAATATCACTCATACGTACTGAACAGTGGAAACGAACATTCGTAATTGAGTGGGTACTCCACTCGATACGTAATTTACGTGGATCGCTTTGTTTAAGTGGATATCGTACATTTGTTAATTTCACATTTCCATGACACCTGACCGAGTTAGTATGTATTTTTAAACACATATCAAGTACTTCAACGAACAGGAAACTGCCGTTACTTAATGTCGCCCCTGAAGAAACGTTCCGTCGGAGAAACTCCGCGCAGCCGGAGAATGCTTAGGAAACTAATTAATAAAGGAGGAGGGTAATCTTTAAGTCGTTAAGTGCGAACTCGTCGTGTCGTCGCCAACTTCCAAACAGTTTAATCTGCGTCTTACTAGTTCGTCATTAATTCCGACGAGGAAATAATTAAGCGACAATGAGCGGCATAGCGCGCCCCGCCCTGTGACGTCATCCCATGCTACTGCTGTTTTAGAAACATTGACGTGTCCAACTGCGGTGTAACGTCAACTACATGTTACCTGTACTCTGCTATGCAGCGCACGTGACCGTATGGTAAGTTTATCGCGAGCAGTTAGCAGTAACGTCGTCCGCAGTCGCCGCTCGCTGTAATCGCCGCGTGTAAAACTAAACGAGTGCAATTTCATTACAGGAAAGAGCCACAGCACCATGTACTTTAGTCTGTATACTGTGTACAGCGTAGTGGGACCAACTTCCAGACAGCTGTAAAGTATTTACGCTTGCCTTGTGTACACAGCAGTAATTAGCACTCGCGCCCCCGGGACTGTGCCGCCAGCCACCACTCCACAGGCACTGTACTGTCACGTGTGAGCTCCCACGCTCTGCTGACACCACTGATGTTTAGATACTATTTGGAGAACGTTGGGTTACACGACTACCTAGTATAACAAGTGTTTAAAATGTAAATGGTTTAGGCATTTACGAAAGTACGAGGTAATTAGCATAGCCTCACATAATTATGTCTTCTCCCACGTAGGAAGGTGTTTGTCGTAAACAATGAATTCAAATTAACAAGAAGTTCAGATTACCGCAACCGAACAAAACTCCTGCCACCGCCTTCTAAAAAGACGAGAAAATATTCCCATTTGAAAATAAATAAATCAAAAGTAAAAAGAAATGAAATGCCAGTGTCAAACACAGAATCACGACTTTATTCCGCCTGTTGTTAGTTATTCAATCTAATAATCAATAAATAATCATAACGGACACATGGACCTCAACGAAATCCCTGACTCCGTGGCAATCGCTTGCGGACCTTCCTTTCCCATAGCTTCTTGACACTACTGACACGGATTGATTGCTTTAGCGAGCTATTTGAACGCTGGAATTGATTACTTAGATTGTCTTTGTCTTATATCTATGTAATGGTGTGCCAATTAATGATATTATACGTAATTATATTGTGTTTCTTGTAGATAGGTGTCTAGTATGTACACATTTAATGTAAGTCGCCACTGCATTGAGTGGGTTCAGATACAATCAGCTATTAAGATGTCATTACTGATGTGGCGGATGTTACAATATGCCAGTTACCGTGTTACCCACATCATTGATCGATAATTGTGTGACGTTATTAGGAGAAGGAGTAAGTTATTAAATAAATAACAATAAAATACTTTATTACACCCAAATACAATGTAAATAGCGATTTCAAAATGAAGTACATATAAAACTAAAAATATTGTATAACCAGTGTCCCAGGTACGTCGGCCCGGGCCGGCGCGCGCGTTAGTGTCGAACAAACACGAAATAGAAATAAATCGTGCAACAAGTGCCGGCGCAGAACAACGCAAGACAAGGAAATATAAATCCGCTTCACGGTCCGCCGCATCGCTGTCTATTTAACATACTCATTCGGGAAATATGGGCTGTGGTAATATTTCTAGCTCATAACATACACAGCCTTTAATACCTCCCACTGCTGGGCACAGATCTCCCCTCTTCAGAACATCGAAACCTAAACCTTCTACTAGTACTAGAACTAGCCATAAAGATAAAAGAAATAAAAAAATGATTGTTATATACCGGTTATCGTGAGGTATCCTTCCGGACTGTCTAATAAACTTACCTGTGTATTATAAACAAACAATAATAATAATTATGCAAATGCAAATAGAATTCCATAGTCTCTGCTTACCCCGGTGGGAAATAGGCGTGATTTTATGTACGTATGTATGTGTGTGTCATTCTAATTATAGAGGTGGTTAATAAAAATGTAATTTCTTGTAATTGTACCTTAGTTACGGATGTGAGTTGTATGTATGTATGATGGATGACGTAGCAGCTGGTGTAGTCGTGTACAGCATGGATGTGATTGCGATATTGGCGGCACGGGGCCGGCAGCGAGATCACCGGCTAATTGAAATGGTAATCCTTTGTTTGCTAACTCGGCCCACCATCGTCGCCCGGCCGCCGCTCAATCAATACCTGCCAGAACTTGAACATTAATAGAAACGTGTTCTACCATCAGTTACGGTCTGTACTTGACGGCAATGCTGACTGCAGCACTAGCGCGCGAATGCTGGAGTCGAAAGTGGTTTGTAGTAACTGCCTTTACCAATTAAGCACAACGAGAATAGATAAGGTCATGGTAAGTTATAACGTAACTTTAATTATATTATAGTCAAATACATTACATACCTATCATTACACTCATAGACGTATATTTTTTACGCCTGCAATAAACTAAAAAAATTCGTGACATCGCCAATGGTATCTTGATTCTTTTCTGTTATCACTTGAAGCTCCATCTGGTTAAATATTGCAGAAACTTTCAACCCTCGAACACCAATTGGAAACTATCCCGACGACCCCAGAACTGTATTGCCAACGCCATCTTCACGCATGTGACAGAACTAACTCCCCCGCGGCCACAGGGAGGGATGCTAACACAAGTTGGGGTGCTATGAAGGTTTACGACTTTCCGTACGACTCCATAGATTGCGTTGCTAGCATGACTTTCATTGTTTCATATAAAACCAGTTCGGACTAATATCCCAAATGGAGTTGTCAGAGGTACATTTATTGCAAGATGAACTAAGTACCCACACCTCACCGAGCTTTTTGGTAGATCGACGTGATAGGTGGTGGTGGTGATCTAGATACACGAGAAACAGTATATTGTGTCTGCTGTTTCGACAGATCAGATGAACATACTGTTCATCGTGTGCCGGAGGGGGCAGAAATACGTATAGCTACTACTATCCACACTGCTCAACTGGGGTTCGTGTAGAATTTCCTTAGAGAATTTCATAGACCTCTGAATATGTTCTCGAACTTCTTCCCTCTGTTATTTATTTAAATAAGCTTAGAATTGTGCAATATTAACCTGGCACCATATTGTAGAAGTTAATTGGGAGATCACGTTCAGCCCGTGACCTCAATCGTTCAAGTGTCACCGGCCATAATGAACTTGTCGGCGGGAATAGATCCCTGACCAGCCCCGCCCCGCTCCCGCCCCGCCGCCGCCGCGCCCCGCGCCCCGCTTATCTCCTGAAAAATACTGACAGCTTTAAAAATACGACATTCCGAACGAATTCAGTCGACAGGTGCTATATACCTACGTAAGTACTGCGAATTTTTATTTTTGTACTTCTTCACATACCATACACATACCTTCTAAAATTATATATGTTGATTAATTTCTTCTTTTTTTTCTCGGGTTGATTGAGGGGAAGCCTGTGCCAAGCAGTGGGACTTATAAAAGCTGTTTTTGTTTATGTTAAATTTTATGTAATTTTCTTTTGTTTTAGATAACAAACTGTGTAGTTTACATTTAAATGTTAATTAGAAAACAATGTAGAGAAGCAGTTTCACCGAATATTTATTAAGAAAGAAAGAAAGAAAGTTACAAATTACAAAACAAATACAAATATTTGAGTAAGAGCAGCATTCGAAACAGTAAAGGAGCTACTGAAAATTATAGCCAGAAGACGAGAATATATTACATGTACCTCCAGAATATATTATAAAGCATTTCATCTGAATAATTCAGATTCATGTAAAATTACCACGACAACACAAAACCGTACGTAGAGTCAAATGTCAAATACCAACTAAAATAAGCTACAAACAAACTGCGGCGCAAAACAGCGGTCAACCGTCAACACAACAAAACGCAATCACTAATGAACCCAGCTGCACAGCGCCGCGGTCGCTCGCGCGGTCATTAATTATCATTTAATTACCGCGCGCGGGCAAGTGATTACTGCAATTAGATTGTTACTAGAATCAAGCGCAGCCCGTTGCCATGCGAGCAAGATATAAAGTAATTTTCTATTTAATTTTCTCTTTATTTAAAGGTGGTTCACGTTTACTTATTCCGGAAACAGATTGCATGTTAAATCAAATCACATGTGAAATAATATAATGTATTGTAAGCAACGAACTTGTTTCATATTGTGGATATTTTACAGCATAGTAGTGGTGGTAGGGGTGTCAGCTGTCTCGGGACGCAGTTTGCTGACCAGATTAATTAGCCGCTTGCAATGCACACGGATGTAGAGGAACAGACAGAAATGGAAGATATAAAATAGTTGCTTCACGCCTGAGTTTCAGCTAGTCGCGTGGAATTGTCAATTGTTTGACACCCTGGCGATGAATGACTGGTATTGTTTTTATTTAAATGCAATATGCTTAGGTAGGTAAAATCAAAACCACGCTCGCATTGTGGGTGAATTTGCACTATCTAGTATATCTCACCAAAAACACTGTCATGTAAAATAATAGTAGAGATCATGTCGATCTCAATGTTAAATACTTATCAGATCTGTCATATTATCATGATATAGATGGATTTCCAAATACCCTAAATGAAAAATACGAGCGGTCAGCAGGCAAATGTTCGACTCCGTACCCTCTGAACACCTAAGGCGTATGCCAGCTTTTGCTCTGCGCACCCTCTTATCGTCCTGGACGTGTTAGTCAGCAATTTACCAAAAGAAGGGCCGACTTCACCTTTATGCACAGCGACATTTAATAGCGAAGCGCTGTCAACCAAGCTACGGAGCAGCAAACTTATTTCTTCACTTCGTTCAATACAATTGTTATACAACTCGACCGCATTTATAATATTGTCTCTGTTGAAAATTCGAAAGGAGAATGGGCGAATCTGGTCCAAGAACCTCCACTGATGAGACTTATATGTAATGAAAGCTTATGCTTTCTCTATGAATCTGGCAAAGTTCTATCAGATTCTGTCCCGGGGTTCTTTTTTACGGCCATGTTTGTCCTGGCTAAAAATGTGATAAAATACAGTGGGAGCTAAAATCGGCTCAAGATTTGTTGCTGGATAACTAAGTCTACATAAATAATTATGTATCATATTGTATATCATTTTAAAGAGGATCTTTTCCAGAATCCGAAACATAAAAAAAAAACAAAAAAAATCTTTTTGTAAGCGAATTATAGTCAATTTATATCTGCAGCGCCATTGTTTCTCGGTAGCTAAGTTCAAGTTTCATGCCCTGTTTTACCCCTTCCAAAAGTATCTTACCGATTTTTTTTATATTGCTTCCGGAATTTGATCTGAGTGATAATAACAAGAAAAATAAATAAACACCTCTCCGATAGAGACCGGCTAAGCTATTGCCTATTGCAAGAAATCGTCATCATTAGCAAGTCATTACGGTATTGCATATTATAAGCTTATCAGCAACTTGGAACTTGGTCCAAGAACCTCCACTGGTGAGACTTGCATGTAATGATAGCTTATACTTGTCCTATGATTCTGGCAAAGTTCTATCAAACTCTGTCCTAGGGTTTTTTTACGGCCATGTTTGTCCTGAGTGTACAGTAGTGGACTGCAAAATCACCTCAGGATTTGTTGTCGAAAAACTATTTAACTAAGTCTATATACATAATTATATATCATAATGTATATCAATTTTAAAGGGGAAGGTTATCAGAATCTGAAACACAAATAAAAAAAATGCATTATGTAAACGACTTTTAGCCAACTCACGTCCGCGCGTAGCAGCATTTTTCTCAGCAGCTACGTACGAGTTTCGCGCCTTCCAACCTTTCCAAAGGAGCCCAATCATTTTTTTCCTTCTTCTGATATTGCATTCTTAACCTGACAAGTGACAACAAAGAAAAAAAAAATAGATACCATTCCGATAGAGGCCGCGTAAGCTATGGACCTATTGCAAGATAACGTACTCAAAGGCTAGTCATTATAATCCAACAGACGTAACATGATTAGAATGCGGCGGGACGGAAATGTAGTACATCGCCTTATGCGAAAGAGACGAAATATGTGTCTCTTCAACACTAACAGCAATACAACTATTCAACTATACAGCTTAGTACGAGAGAAACAAGAAATAAGTCATTCTAATCAAGATGCAATACAATGACTCTATTGTATACAAAAGAAACACATTTATTAAACAAGTTCAGGCAATAACTGGTGCAAAAGGCGGCTTTATTGCCAAGGTAGCAATTACTACCAGGCAACCTTACGTTTACGATACGTTTGTTGTACCATTCGGCATTGTTTATAAGACAAGATATAAGCCTGGATTAATAAAACAAGATTGTGGTGAAAGAAAACATACTGCATTTGCGTCCTCCCGCATTCTAATCATGTTACGTCTGTTGGATTATAATGACTAGCCTTTGAGTACGTTATCTTACAATAGGTCCATAGCTTACGCGGCCTCTATCGGAATGGTATCTATTTTATTTCTTGTTGTTGTCACTTAGTCTTGTCAGGTTAAGAATGCAATATCAGAAGAAGGAAAAAATGATTGGGCTTCTTTGGAAAGGTTGGAGGGCGCGAAACTCGTACGTAGCTGCTGAGAAAAATGATGCTACGGACGTGAGTTGGCTAAAAGTCGTTTACATACTTAATGCATTTTTTTATTTGTGTTTCAGATTCTGATAACCTTCCCCTTTAAAATTGATATAAGTACATTATGATATATAATTATGTATATAGACTTAGTTAAATAGTTTTTCGACAACAAATCCTGAGGTGATTTTGCAGTCCACTACTGTACACTCAGGACAAACATGGCCGTAAAAAAACCCTAGGACAGAGTTTGATAGAACTTTGCCAGAATCATAGGACAAGTATAAGCTATCATTACATGCAAGTCTCACCAGTGGAGGTTCTTGGACCAAGTTCCAAGTTGCTGATAAGCTTATAATATGCAATACCGTAATGACTTGCTAATGATGACGATTTCTTGCAATAGGCAATAGCTTAGCCGGTCTCTATCGGAGAGGTGTTTATTTATTTTTCTTGTTATTATCACTCAGATCAAATTCCGGAAGCAATATAAAAAAAATCGGTAAGATACTTTTGGAAGGGGTAAAAGACATGAAACTTGAACTTAGCTACCGAGAAACAATGGCGCTGCAGATATAAATTGACTATAATTCGCTTACAAAAAGATTTTTTTTTGTTTTTTTTTTTTATGTTTCGGATTCTGGAAAAGATCTTCTTTAAAATGATATACAATATGATACATAATTATTTATGTAGACTTAGTTATCCAGCAACAAATCTTGAGTCGATTTTAGCTCCCACTGTATTTTATCACATTTTTAGCCAGGACAAACATGGCCGTAAAAAAAGAACCCCGGGACAGAATCTGATAGGACTTTGCCAGAATCATAGGGAAAGCATAAGCTTTCATTACATATAAGTCTCATCAGTGGAGGTTCTTGGACCAAGTTTCATACAAAAGTGCCCATTGTCATTTTTGAATTTTCTTGTTGTTTGTGTACTACAACTAGCTTACATTCCAAATGTCAGCCTTCTAAGATATCTGAAAGTACCTTTTAATTATGATGATCGTTAGTAAGTGTGTCAATGAGTCAGTCCCCATTTTTTTTATATCAATAAATTCGAAAGTATGATAGCTATGCATTTGAAACTTTTAATAAGTCTACTGCCGACAATATATCATGAGAATTTTGTTTATCTGGTATAATTCACAGCAGAGTTATAAGTGTTCAAAAACCGTCGAAATGTATCGAGAAATGGTAAGTAGTGGCCTTACCTTTGCACTTCGCTTTGCTCGTCTTGGCGGGAACACTCCCGTACCCCCAAAACTGTGACCGTCGTGTCGGTACTGCAGTTATCACTCCACTTGACAGAGCGGCAGGATAATGTTGCAAATGTTGCACAGCTGGGCAAAAGACGCTGGCCGAAGTCACTGATGTTATTAACAGGTAAATGATATTTGTAGGTCGCTAAATAAATAGATAACACTTTAATCTTTAAAACTGCCCCACCCACACTTTGACAAAGGGCCCTGTTTTCTTAGATATAAAGGGTACCTCGTCTGGGGTGTTTTGTCCGGCCAAGTAGTTAATGCCATCTGCGGCAAATGTACAATAAGTCCCGTCAAAAAAAAATCGTCTGGGGTGCGCGGTTGGTTGCCCACTTAGTAGAGCTCTATCTCACAAACACCATGGTGTTAATACGTAGGCACAGTAACACGCGGTATGGGAACTCGAAGCTGTACGTGAAGTAAACAGCTTGCAGTGACTATTTAATTAAACAACAATAATATTGTAAAGTTACGATAACTACGGAGCCTACTGTTGGGGGAGGGGTTTGGGGTTGTGGAAGGTGGTGTAGGCTCCGCGAGGCCGCTGCTGCCCGCTCACAATATGTGTGCTACAGGGTTCAGTAAATTGATTTTGTTTTCTCTCACTTAAGTAAGATATTAAAAACTTTTTCTACGTAAAGCCTTGCACTAGGTGATTTTTTTTTCCATACTTGCTTGGCAATTTCAATATCGCACTGCTTTTGACATTATATTTTAGTGTTCCAGAAACATAAAACTAAATATTATGCTGATTTATCTAAAATCAAACACAGTGCATCTAAGGTTTTACAGTTTTTAGATTCTGTATATTTTTTGGGACACCTACATCAACCGTGGACCACACTCCCCCCTTCCCCCTGCTGCCCTAACCCCACCCCCGCCATGGACACAAAGGCTCCTTATCTGCGTACTCATAACTCGCCGGATTTATCCATTCCAGCGATAGCTTTCTTTGTACTTTCTGGTTTGCGTGCCATCTACATTGTGTTTGTGGACTCGCTCTGTGCTAACTCTATGGCCCAATGTCAAGTGTAACGAATCCTAAATTATTACGTAAGTACATTATTATAAAGTCACGGAGACTTATCAAAAGAAGACAATCTGCAACCGATGAAATGTTAAACCGCACGTTGCACAGGAGATCACCTTAATAGACGGTTTATCAAATAAAGCAGATGATCCATAGGCATACCCGCCATTTCCAAGATGATATTTCCGATGTACATATTATATATTCGGTTTTTTCTTTGCAACTTATTAGTTCAGCAAAGCAGGAAGTGTGTACTTTTTGTTTTATTATATTTTTTCCCTCAGAGATTGAATTGTAAGTATATTGTTTAAGAGCAGCTATTATTATATTAATAATAGCAAAACTATAAAAGCAAGTATATCAAGTAGAGCGTGCATCAATATCCGGTGCGCTCGCTTCCGGCGGAAGTAACGAGCGACTGTATTAGTATCTGCCCGCCCCCGTGTGTTGACTCGCCGTGTTTGCCATACATTACAACAACAACATAGCTTGCGATCATACCAGCTTATTGTTTTGATTACCTACATCTTGTTATTTCCGCTCCGTTTAATTCATATATCTTTCAATATCAGTTCAGCATTATATTTATATCAATGCTTCAACCCTTATTAATTGTTAACACGAGAATCAAACCAAATAAAATAATATATATCTTGAAAATAATTTCTTGAAGACACACTAAGCCCAAATCATCATCACACACACACACAAATAATTGTTTCGGATGGGGATCAATCCCACCTCTACTTACATCCTCACTTGCTGCTCCGTGTCGCGTGCTCCCACATCCTGTGTCCGCGAAAGATACCAGCAATTTTCATGAAAGGTTTCCATTCAAACGTGACGTCACAATGCAGGCGATTAGCCGCGCCCGTCGCCGGCAGCCGTGCGCCTGCTAACTCAATTTCCCGCCGAACCGGACCGGATCACGGCCGGAGCTCATTCCGGTCTGATCACACCGGATGACTCTGTCTCCTCGTCAAACAACTAATGAGAGCAACTTCAAAGGCAACAAAAGCTTTAATCAAAGGTTGCCCCCGTTGAATCGGAAGCTTGGAAAGAAAGCGATTTGTTTGTTTGTGGCGCGATGCAAATAGTGGAATGTTCTTTGATCAAATATCGAAGTGGTTTAATTTTCGATGAACTTAGACATTCATTTTAAATCAAGATTCTGTCTCTCTTCTTCTAATATACTATTTCTATTTAGGAAACCTATTATTTATCGCTTTGGCACTGCTCAACAAATAGTTTCGTGGCCTTACTAAAAATTAAAGTATGTAACTAGGTACTGAATTTGATCATGGCACAAAAATACAAATCCAGTTTAGTTGTGAACTTATTTCAGGTTATAGTCCTTGACATTTAATAAATGAATAAATAAAGGCCCACTGCTGGGCGTCGTAAGGCTGATGATGATTACTGACGTGCCATGTTTGATGGTCGCACGCGCGCCCGTGTGTGCCAGGTACTACAATGACCCTCCCCCGGCGACCCCTCGCCCCGCATCCCCGCCATTGTCTCCACTCGCAAGTTTCCCACGATAAATTGTCCACTTTCAACTTTAATCTCTTTACCCGGGATTTGATCCCCAACTTTTAATAACTTTCATCATACGTCAGAAGTGAACATATCCATCTTACTCGGACGGACTCCACTTGGTACTTAGTCGTGTGCAAGTTGTCTCCAGTGGCTTTTGGTTCTGTCTCTTTTTATGAGTTGTCATCTCTTGTCGTATAGAGCTGACAACTTCGTTGCAGAAGCGAACAAGGGGCCCGGGCTACGTGTCGTGGCGGTGTGGAGGCAGGACATGAGACCCACATCTAAATAAGGACATTGTTTACTGAAAAAATTGTCATGAGAAAGAACATTTTATTACATTTAATGCAAGTTGAATCACTTATTCTGTGTGTTACAGCGTGTGTGGTCGCCGCGAGTGGTGCCTGGATTCCGCGCGAGATGGCTTGCGCGCTCGGGGTGCTCCGACTAATGTTATTGTCACGGCCCTCCGCTCCAGCCAGCTTTGTTCTCGAGCACATGCTTTAAAGAGTAAAAGCATTTTGTTGAAAGTATTCCTAAAATAAAAAGTAACGATTGACAAGGGAAGGTCTGGTGCACTGAGAGCCGCGCCAAGAACGTTACATGCTCCAAATAGTTTAGGCTCGTCACAGATCACTGACTGTATTTTTCTCGGAGAAATACTTGGAGCTTGTATTTTAAGACGGTGGTGGTGACAATAGCCACAACGACAATAAGTCGTCGTGAGCGGCAGCGTCGAGCAACCCGCGGCAATCTGCGCCAGTCTGGAGCAATCTGGAGCAATCTGCCGGCGCGAGCATTGTGTCAGCGCCGGTACATCCGTTGCTTGGGGAACATTCCCGGGAGAAAAACTACATCTGCTGTGTCGCAGTCTGCACACTGCTGAGACACTATCCCGCTAGTACTGATTAATTCGCCTAGCCTGCTTTGTGAACAATACTACTAGCTTTACAGATACTTTCTTTTTTAATGAACAGAGGAACATTCTCATTGCTTGAAGAAAATAGCCGCGTTTTCATCACAATTATTATTATCAAATAAGAGATATTTGAAAAATTGCTTCTTATTGTTTTCATTTGGTGGAAAATATCTTATTTCAATATACGTTGAAGCTATTGAGTTAACTAAGCCGGGCTCTTAACAAAGATATTTTTGCGAGGGTAGGCTTGAAGCCGACATGTGAGTTAATTGATTTCACCGGAGTAGTGGAGTTAGTGCACCCGCCGGGGCGGGGGGGTGGAGGAGGCGCGGCGGAGGGAGGGCGGGAAGCTATTCCACGCTCCACGGCGTTCTCCAGGACCGCTTCAGCACATTAAAGACGAGACATTGTATTTTATTTTGCTGCTTTCTATTTATTGTGCTCAGTTACCTTCTAGTTACGAGAGATACGATATTATTATATTTTAAATCAATTTCGTTGCGATTTTATTTATCCGTCGATCTCAATACAGTAGAAATATTCTTTATTGAAAACAAAGAACAACATACAAAGTCAATAAACATCAGGGAAGAGGCATAACGGACAGCTTTATTGGTTTATTGTAAACGCTTATGTAAATGAGCTTCTTGGTAGAAGGACAGCTGCTTACCCGACATATTATGTTAGATCTGCCTACCTCAGTACGGCTTGCAGGCGCGAGTTTATATACGTTAGTATTTACTTACATCTCCGCACAGCTAAGAAATCACATAACGTAAAAGTTATTATATTTACCTTGTTTTGTGCGAGGAAGACCTAGAAGGACGTACATTGACCAAATTGGAGATGTCCTTAGAAACGGTTCAGTATGATCCACCCTGAACCGACGTGTATGTAACAGTGTCAGGATCGAAGGAAATGGAATTCCATAGTGTCTCCTTACCCTGGTGGGAAAAGGGCGTGAGTGTATGTATGTATGAGTATGCAACAAGAAGCTTCAGTTAAATTATTTAAGTACACATTTTGGGGAGCTGTTTTGGTCAGCGTGGCAGTCGGACGGCATCAGTATGCGGCACAGCGCAGTCGACACGGCTGCGCCAGCAATAACTTCTCTGCTCGCCCCGCTACACCGCTGCGCCGTGAGCGCGCTACACCCCACTGCTCATACGTTATTGTAACACCTTCGTTTCCGAAGTAGGCCACAGATAATGTTAGTATTTTCTTATGTAATATTTTTTTCTTTATTTGTGCCACCTTACGATTCCTCAAGCTTAGGATTTCAGGAACAGTGGCTGTAAGTTTTCTTCCGGCTATTATTGTGGCTCTGCTCATCCCATTACGGTATAAGTAACGTTATGCGTTCTACCTCCTCTACTAATAATGAGAATAATATGTACCAAATGTTAGCAATTCAGAGTCATTAGTAAATTAATTGTGCCATAATGTAACTTATACGTTTATAGTCAAGCTATCAGCCGTAATTTAGTGAAGTTCGTATCGCCTTGTATGAAATTGAGATAGTTTGGAAGTAATCCCTTTGTCGCGGCTCGCTCGTTGATGGATGAGCTCATTTATTATGCTCTCTCTCTCGCTCGCGCGGTGACGGGGACATCCATACTCTGCATGTGAACATTACTCTTGGCGATTGGATCATAACAAAATAGCTATATTAATTACCGCAATCGAGCGAACGCTACATATTAGTTTAATGAATCCCGCGCCGCCGGCTGCACAAAGCTTGGTGCGCGTTATCGCTTCGCTCGACCCGCAGCGTAACGTTTCCGTAGCAAAGTGCTACGCCAGAGTGGTAGTGCCAACTTATTTAACAATGGCCTCAGATTTACGACGGTTTTATATTCCATTATACAGTCACACGAGCCGCGTTGCGGCTGCTGTGCGGGGAGTGCGGGGAGTGCGGGGGGCGGGGAGCGGCGTGGGGGTCCATTACATCGCGCGCTCCAAACAAAGAGAAAATTATAACACTAATGGAGCGCTGTGGAATGTTAAATTGATGATGATGAAATTAAAGGCAGGGAAGTGATAACGTTGACTTGATGGTTCCTTTCAAAATCGTTATCATCCGACAAAAAAAAACAAACAGGAAAAAACAAAACAAAAGAAAAATAAAATGAGTACAATAGGCGGCCTTATTGCTAAGTAGCAATCTCTTCCAGGCGACCTTATTCGGCATTTGTATTATTTCGAAATTGTTTTAAGTATGTGAATACTCTAAATCTAAGATAATCTAAGATAAGAGGTACGTAGGTATATAATAGTCCGTCAGGCTCCAATCTACGAGCAACAAGAGTGCGGCTCTATGGACTTAAGGTAGCAGGTAACTGATTCGAGGATAGAGCGAGTGTTCCGACTAATTAATTCATATTGTTAGTAATTAAAAATATTTCGGACAACGTCAGAAATATTTAAACAATCCTCCGCTCCACTACCACTACCGGTCGCGCGCCCATGGCCGCCGTCGTCTTTTCTGCATATCACAAATAGTGTTGAATAAAGTATTAAGTAGTTCTTTATTATTATTTATTTATCTTTATAATTTCGCCTACTAATCTATATCCAACCTGAAGGATTATTCTTAGTATTGCTGAAATAATTTTATAAGTCCGATTAGTTATTTCAGAGATCCCAACACATTGCTCGTCGATCAGTACAGCCGCCGCGCGGAGAAGCAGCCATTTTAATTAGAGCGTCCCGCGCCGGCACCGGCTCCGTTTCAATTTGGATTCCGCGATCTTTGAGATGTGTTTTTTGCTCGAGTCGAATGAATAACAATGGATTCCTCGGATAAAGGATGGACTCGAGGACCTGCAACCGGATATTACTGCCGCAACGCCCCCGCTCTGCGCCCCGCACCGCGCCCCGCCGTCGCCTGTCGATGTCGGGGTACGTGGATGGAAACTATTTTTTGTTTCGAAAGTAAAAAAAAGGGAATTCTTGACAAGATTTACTATTATTGCTTACTAACATTGATTATAAAAAAAGAAAGTAGTCACACATTAAATTTTTTAGAGCTAAGATAGTGTATGAAAAGCAAACAATATCTGAACTATTGTTTCGTAATTACAAATCGACTAAACTTGTTGAAGTTGGACTAAACTGTCATCAGCTGAGAGAAGCAGTCCGCCGCGTGAACGGCGCGCGCGACGTTCGGTCACCCGAAGGTCCGTCTTGATTCACCGCAACATGTGACTATATTCCATACAAACGAGGCAATATTGCAACTGTATATCGCATACATAATACAACTCTTAATAAAACGTTTACTTTATCTGGTGTCGGCCGCGAGCCGCATGATTGTGTAGTGAAGTATCATCTACAAGTACAATATGCGCGGGCGCTCACTGCCGCGTCGTTAGCGACCAGTCTGAAAATAGTAAAAAGAAAACAGTAGGTATAGTACTAGGGCGTGTATAGCCTACCAGTGTAGTTTAGCAGAACGCTTTCCTACTAGATATAATAATCTAAAAAAACCCCACCGCAAGATCTCGGGATGTTAGAATTATCTACAGATTTAAGCATTCCAACACATTAACCAGGTGCCTGCATCTACTGTTCTCTATTGACTGTGGCGCGGGGCTCAGCTCTCACAGCTCTTTCACATCTCTGAATGCGTCGCGTCGCTATTATAACAAGTTTTATAATGAGCAAGTCAGTTCTCATTCATGAAACATATTTAAATAAGATTACAAGTGTACCGGTTTCTGCGTTAATTACATTTGCTGTGTAGATGGGGTCGCAGCTCCTTTATAATTGTCTAGGAAATGATTAAAATAATTATGAACCTGAACTTATTAATATAGAGTACAAGAAAACAACCGAATGTTGAGCAATTTCCTCCCGAGAGCCAACCCCGGGCGCCGACCCCGGGAGCCAACCCTGGGCGCCGACCCCGGGAGCCAACCCCGGGCGCCGACCCCGGGAGCCAACCTCGGACGCCGACCCCGGGAGCCAACCTCGGACGCCGACCCCTGGCGCAGCAGCCACTCCACGGCGGTGCTTAGCACATGCTGTTAAAGTTAAAATATGTCCATAAAATTTCGAGACTATACTCGGTAAAAAATACTGATAACTTATTGGTAACTCATTCAGTAAACAGTTAGACAGTTAGTGGTTACATTCGGAAAATACTACATAGAAATTTTATATTCCATTAGTATTACAAGTAAAGCAATCTAATAATAATAATATTTTACAAGCAAATCCAAGCAAATTACTCATAACTTTTTTTGAAAATGTCTTTTTCACCAATGTTCTCGTTGTGCTCAAATTTTTGTTTGTTTCGTTTGTCGTTGTGGTTGTCACCTAAAGTCTGAGTTTCTATTCTATTTCATACAATAACTTTGTCTTCTTGGTTTCTTACTTCAAAATTCGAAACTTTATACAATTTTTACTCACTGACTCGTCTATAATGGGCAATGTATCTATTAGTTTTAGTGTCCTAAAATAACAAAAAAAGATACTTATAAAATCATAATAGTAATGTATTTAAAGGAAAGTTCTAATTTTCAACATACAAGATGGGCTGCGAGTAAGGAAACTGACATTATATTTGTTTGGCCGTACAAGCCAACTGGGACACATAACATACGAATGTCCTACTCACAGTCTCTTGGATGGTCTCCTCTCAGAATGAAGGACATAATTTATATTAGAACTTCGAGCTGCCTTGGCGATACTCCCTCACTCTACGTACTTCGATATCCCCATTAAAGCTACAGGCGCGGATTATGTTACTTCCGTTATTGATTTATTTATGATTCAAGTTACAATTGGCAGTGCAATGTATGTTTACACATGTATGGGCCATAATGAAGATTTCTCGTGACGTCACTGTCACAGATTGACGCCGGATTACCTGTCAGCGACATAGCCTGCGGGGCGCGGGGGGACGGGGGAGGTTATTGCTAGCTATATTGTCCTGTCTACTGTGATGGACATGTTCGTATTGCTTGAAAATCTTGACAAATGACGAATGAGAAGATCGATATAGCAACACAGTTGGATTATATTGTTGCCTCCGTTGAAACTGTGCAGCTTGTGATTTAAGCATAACAGAGCAGGAACACGAAACACGTGAGCGCGGGCGGGTGTCGCAGCGCGCAACCTGCTGCGACACCGCCCCCGCAGGAGCCTGTGGCAGCGGGCGAGGGCGCGCGTCCATTATGTATTGAAAGGGCGATGTGAAGGATAACGCGGTGCCGCTGCAATCAGCTAATGGCGCGCGCCGCCGCCTCCGCGATCTAACTAAATAATGTTTCACAAAACATAAATGAAACGAGAATAAACCCCCGGAGCTCTCCACCGTAATGTAATGAGAGTCCGACGTCTAAATTGGCTCCACTTGTGTCCACTCCGCTCCGCCCCTCGTTGCCTTCTTATTCCGAATGTTACGTTCAATTCCTAGTTTCCGCGACGTACCCATTACAAAATGATTTTATTTTCTGCATCGTAAAACGAACGTTTTTCACGAATAATTTGATAAAGTCCAAATAAAGATCTGTTCTCTTTCGTTTTTCTTATCTTTATGCGTTTATTACCTGTTTATCTAATTACTTACTAAGCAGTGGTGAAAGGTAACGATAACAAGCTCATTTTCTCCAATTGATAATTCTTCACTGACAGCATGGTTGGTGAGGTCGGCCATCGACCTCACAATCTACACGAGGTCATGTATGCGGCAGCGCAACACACAGTGCGGTGTGATTGTTTGTGTAAAACCCCCGCCGCGCGGCGTCGCCTGCCAGCTGTCTCTCTATCAGTTCTAAACTACGAAATACACAAAGACACTCTGACACACTCAAATTCAAATATGTCTTTATTCAGTAGGTCTCGTAAAACCTTAGCACAGGACCCTAAATGTTCTTTAAAAAAAACATAACATAAATATTGTTATACAATTTAGTAATTTAGCTGCATAATATCCATTCCCAAACAATTAATCATATGCATTCGTATCTTCTAAATAATTACTAACATTAAAACATCATTTTTACAAAGTTTCTGTTTAATTATTGTCTTAATTATGTTCACTAAAACTGTTAAAGATTTCCGTCAGTGTCCCATATTATCATTTCGACATTTTAATACCACTTTAATACGAATACTCAAATTAAACAGACAGTGACTTCATGAAAGTAATAAAGATGTCCACCGACGGGCACCCTTTGAAATGTGATTTTGAATAATAATTAAAATGAGCCTGTCTTACTATAATAATTACGTCATTATTTTATCTTTTACAGTATTATCTATTTACTTATTTTTAAAATGCTACTTTTTTTCTCTATGTTGAATAAAAAAATTGGAAAAAAAATAACTTGAATTGAAATGCAGTGCGCGCCGCCGCGCCGCCCCCGGCCGCAGTCGGTCCGCGTTCGGCGCCCCTAGCACTCGCTGCTACGTAGCGCTACGACGTGCTTCTCCACGCTACACGAAAGATAACTAGTTTGAGCAACTTTGCGTATTGCAAAACAGGCCCGGTGTTTGAAACTATTAAGAAGTCATGACTTGAGAAACGATAATTATAATGTAGTCAAAACTAAAATGTGTACAAAATATACGTTGAATATTTCTAGGGAGATTAATTTTGTAACGACGGTGTAAGAAGCACATGGCAAAATCGCTTTTACTATTGTTACTACTTGCTTGTAAGTTATTTGCTACAAAGCCAAACATTATTCAAGCGAATTCACAAAAAATATAATAAAATTATATTTTATTCATTGTTTTATACAATATAAGCTAGGGTTAAATAATTAGGGTGGAGCGGATGAGAATAATAGGATTACAATGCGGTACATAAGGTGAATCTTGTTGATAGGGCTGGCAGGGGAATCCCTAGAAGAAGAACGTACATTAACCAAATTAGAGACGTCCCTAAAAAAAGGTTCAGCACGATCTACCCTGAACGGGAGCGCGTGTATGAAACGATTGATGAATGTGAATGTCAGAGTAATCCCACACCTTTTGCTTCTCCTGATGCAAAATAGGCGGGAATTTATGTGCATGTATGTATATTATTTGGTGAAATCTAACACATTTCTCACAAGTTTGTTATTCGAAAAATTTGTTTGTCGGGGGAGAGCCCCCGATTAGTGACTGCAGTTGAGTAAACTGTACGTCAGAATAATCCATCAAAATGTTGTGGATTGATTTCCTTCTTCGACATGGGTACTCAGAATGACAAGCAGCTGAACGCATTGAATCTATTTTAAAAGGATTCTCTTTTTCTGTAAGTACAAATATTTAAAAGTCTTTTATAAGTTCTTTTCTGTGCATCATAGTATTAAGCATTAGCGGTGGTGAGTGGGAGAAGGGACAGGCGTGGCTGGAAACACCAACGGTCAGCGCGCGGACAGTCGGCGCCGGCCAGCACGCCACATGCCGCGCATCTGGGCATCCGGCGCCGACACTGGGCTGGGTCGGCGCCGATTACGCGCCACTGCCCGCCGACGCTAATAGGTGCGTTCTTCTCATGGAAGATGAATGAGTAAAGTTGAGTCTAAGAACATTTGTAAGATCTTCAACGACATAATATGTTCAGAGTGGTGTCGGACAACGGCTCGCTGCTGGTGCGGGCGGGCGCGGGCGCGGCGCTCACGGTGCGCTGCCGGGCGCACAACAGCCGCGGGGCGGTCGTCTCCGCGCCGCTCACTCTCTCGCCCGGTCAGTTTTGTACATATACCAAACTTGGCGTTATATAGACTGTATGTCACCCCTCCACTCTTACATTCTATAACGGATTATCATCATCAATTTAAGAGCCACGCTCTTGTCAGTGTAGCATTTTCCATGCTACTTTTTAGGGAAAAATAGAACAGTGGTTTCCCTCTCGCCTTCCGCCGCAAACGGATTACATGAAACATAAAACTTGTCATATTCAGTATGGAGCGTAGAACCGACACGTGTAGAAGCGGAAACGACTCAGGCGAGTGGCATGGCGGCGCTGCACTGCGTGGGTCAACTTGTCGGCGCCGACCACGCCGACGACGCCGTGCGCTGGTGGAGAAATGATTCGCCACTCGAAGTTTCTACGCCTACTCCAGGTTCATTATATTATTCATTTTTCTTATGCCTTATATTTTAATAAGTTAGCATTTTTCATCAAAGAAACTGTCTATCTTTCAATAAGTTAGCCATAATTTATCTTTCGACAATTGTCTGCAATTTACTTACTAAATGTTTTTTGCTCACCCCGTTAGGGTTTACGGCCATAAATAATGATTGTTTGTATCCAACAGAATCCGAGTACATATCTGCGGGCGAGCGCGGTGAGTGGTTGCTGGTGTCGAGCGCGGTGCTTGGTCAGCGGTACGCGTGCCAGCCACCCGCCGGGCCGCGCTCGCCAGACCTGCAGCTCAACTTCGGTGCATTACACTACTACAAGTTTAAACGAGTAGCTCTTTATTAGAGTAATAAAACAAACGTCATAATGTCAGTGAGTGCAGACGCTGCGGCGTCGCGGCTGTCGGCCACAAGCGGCCCAGTGCGGGCGCGCGCCGGTGCCGCCGTGTGCCTGCCGTGCGCCGCGCCGCTGCTGCCGCCGCCGCACTACACGTGAGTGACACGCGCCAGGCGGGCCGCTGTAGTGGTATGGCACGCTCCACGTGTGTGTGTCCGCAGCTGGTACCGCGGGCGCGGCGGGCGCGTGCAGGCGGCGGCGGAGGCGGGCGGCTGGCTGTGGCGCGGCGGCGCGGCGCTGTGCTGGGCGCGCGTGGCCGCCGCGGCCGCGGGCGGCTGGACCTGCCGCGCCGCCACGAGCCGCGGGGACGCCACCGCCCGAGTCGCGCTCACCGTCACCGCACCTATTAGGCTCAAGCTCGTGCCGCAGTTAACGGTTAGTATCCGACCGGACTTAGCGCACGTTTAACTCGTTCTACTCACTAACGACTAGTATTTACGATACAAAATAACCAGGTGGCGCGCGGCGGCGATGCGGTGCGACTCGAATGCCGTGCGGAGGACGCGGCTGCGACGCTGGCGTGGCTGCACCAGGGCGCGCCGGCCACGCTGGCAGCGCTGGGCGCACACGCGGCCGCGGCCGGCGCCGCGCTGCTGCTGCGCGCCTCGCCCGCCACGCGCGGCTTCTGGCAGTGCGAAGCCACGAGCGGCACAGATGTGCAGCTCGCCACTGCGGAGCTGCGGTTGGCCGGTTCGTAATCTTGCACTCGATACACTTAGCGAGCAGATAAGTGTCATGGTTAATGTCTGAAATGATAATGTCTGATGTGATCAGAGGCGTCGCCGGAGTTACGCTACACGTTCATCGAGCAGGCGCTACGTGCGGGCGCTCGCGTGTCACTGCGCTGCACGGCGGGAGGCGCGCCGCGGCCGCGGTTCTCCTGGAGCCGCGACGGGGTTGCGCTCGAAGCCACGGGCATGCCTCACAGGTAGGGGGATATTTTTATTATTAGTTCGATAATTAGAATATTTTATAACCACCTATTACGTTCGTCTAACAGAAAACTCGGTGAAACGTGGGTACTCAGATCGAATAGCGATAAATTTTATGTACTTACCTCAAGAAATTTAAGTTCCATTAGGAATATACTTGCGAGGTTATGTTATGTTATAAATAATAAATAAATGTTCTATGTAAACAGATACTCGATTAGCGAGGAGGCGCTGGACGAAAGCGAGACAGCGTCAACGCTTAACGTGACCGCGGCGGCGCCCGAGGACGGCGGCCGCTACACGTGCCGCGCGGCCAACCGCCTCGGACACGCCGACCACTCCGCGCGCCTCAACATATACGGTGAGCTCAGAAGCGCTGAAAAATTCGAATTCAACCAATCAGCGAGTCGTATCGAATGTGGTTAGTAACGCAAAGATTATTTATCTTAATAAATTAAGTACACGTCGCATCTTTAGGTCCGCCGATGGTGCGCACATTGCCGCCGCAGCGCGTGTTGGCGGGAGAGAACGCTACCATACTATGTCCTTACGCCGGGTATCCCATCAGGTCGGTACATCGCCCGGTTAATTTATTTAATGAAAATTGAAACGATGTCGCGGTGACGTATGAGTGAGGTTGTGCAGCGCGGTGTGGTGGTGGCGCGGCGCGGGCGGCGCGGGCGGCGCGGCGGAGCGCGTCGGCGCGGCGGGCCGCGTGGCGGCGGCGGGCGGCGCGCTGGCCTTGCGGCCCGCCGCGCCGCACGACGCCGGCCTCTACACGTGCGTCGCCGCCGCGCCCGCCGGGGCCAGCGCCAGCGCCGACGTTCACGTGCTTGTCCTCAGTAAGTATACTACCTCCGGAAAATGGGCAGGGATAGCAATAGGTGCTTAATTGTAAAAAGAAACGTCTCACCAACCTCGATATTCGTTCTCATATCTCATCTAATTTTAGTAATTCTTATGAATTAAATAGGTCGGGTTTCCCCGCAGGCCCGCCGCAGATCTCCCCGTTCTCGTTCTCCCCGGAGCTGTCGGCGGGCGCGCGGCCGCGCGTGCTGTGCGGTGTGGTGGCGGGCGAGCGGCCGCTCTCCTTCGCCTGGCTCAAGGACGCCGCGCCGCTGCCGCGACACCTGCACGTACGGACGTCACACGCAAAACACCTCATCATACCTTACATATTATAATTGTTTAAGAAACTGCGTGTTCCCAAAAAATATATACCACTAAGGAACAAATAACAGATATGTCACAAAATGATTACCTATAGATATGGACGAGAGTACGTAGAGATATCTGTGCCCGTAACTGTACGCGTGATAAAATTCCTGTGTTCAGATAGAAGAGACAAGCATGGAAGACTTCTCTATGCTGAAGTTCGCCGAGCTGACGGCGCAGCACAGCGGCAACTACACGTGCCGCGTCACCAACCGCGCCGCCAGCGTCGACTACACTGCCACGCTCAACGTCAAAGGTGACAATACGATTGCATCCCACGCACTCATAATCGCTCGTACTTCTCCAGCAACGTGCGTTGTTTAGTTCCGCCGGTGTGGACGCACGAGCCGATGGACGCGGGCGTGGCCGCGGGCGCGGAGCTGCGCGTCCAGTGTGCGGCCAGCGGCCAGCCGACGCCGACCGTGGCGTGGCAGCGGCGACGGCCGTGCACTGTGCCGAGCAACCACGCCGGCTGCGGCGACTGGCACGCGCTGGGAGGCGCCGCCTCGTCCGCGGTCGGCGCCGCCCAGGATTTGTGGCTGCCATCCGCCACGCCCGCCGACCGCGGCCTCTATCGCTGCAGCGCAGATAATAGCGTCGGACCGCCGCTGATCAAGATCATTAACCTTACCATCTATGGTAGGTGAACAGTTATAATTAACATAGTAGCATCTTATGCTGAATACAGAAGGCCATTTATAATTCCTCGCGGATAGGCGATATTTTATCGTAAAGATCTGAGCAGACGACGGGACGGGGCGGACCGAACTATTTCGCCGCGAACGTTAGAACGAAGACAATCGTATATACTGCACCGCCAAATCCCACTGGGTACGCACCTTTTTATTGCTTTGCGGTAAAAAGACCTGGGTATACGACCCGTTACTTATTATCATGTTGTTTTATTTTATTAACACCAATGCCATTTATAATGAGATCAGTGACCGTAGTGTTGTGATTTGTAGTTGTCTCTCTTATGTCTCTCTCAATTTGATTAATATTGCCTTCCAGAACCAGCACTAGTGGAATCGTCGAATGAGACTGTGAACGTATCTTGCGTGAGCGCTCCGAGTTCTGAGTGTGCGCTGTGGTGCGTCGTGCGCGGCGCCGCGCCGCTCAGCGTCACGTGGACGCGGGACGGGGGCGGGGTCGGCGCCGACCGGTGAGGCCCGCTCTCGGTGCAGAAGAATCTGGTTGACATAATCATGTTATTATCGTCTGGTAAAGCTGGAGAGCCTCGATTACCGGCTTGCTCGATAACCTGGTTGCTTGTTTATCAATATTTAAGATTATTTTGAAGATAATTATTGAAGAAGCGAAAGAGGTGTGTCATGATTGCAGTAAGTGGAATTCCGTAGTCTCTGCCTACCCCGACTTATGTATTTATGTGTATCGCATTGAATTTAGAAATTACTTCCTACGGCAGGTGGACGGTGTCCCAGTCCCAGGCCGCGTCGGGCCCGCTGCGGTCCGAGCTGCGCGCGCGCCGCCTCGACTCCAGCGACGCCGGACACTACCGTTGCCTCGCAAACAACGCTCACGGACGCAGCCAGAGATCGTTCGTCCTGCACGTCGAAGGTGATTGTTTATCGTTATTTATTGCAATAACTTTAGGTCTTTGTTTACGAAACGAGTGCAAACTCACACAACTCTATACATTGGTTTTTATTTGTTTATGTTTTATTGTATGTCATCAGAGTCCCCGGCGGCGCCGCAGCAGCTGCGGCTGTGGGGCCGCGGCAGCACGTGGGCGCGGCTGCGCTGGCGCGGCGACAGCGGCCTGCGGTACTCCGCGCGACCCACGCTGCTGCCGCCGCACGCCTCGCACGCGGACCCAGACGAACTACCGCTGGACGCATCCGAGTATGGCATCATTTAGGTTTTAAAATCGGATTTAATTTGTCTTTGTTATTTGTCGTGGCGACGTGTTGATGGGCGGGTGTGGCAGGTGCGGCGCCGGTTGCGTGTGCGCCGTGCTGGGCGGGCTGCGGCCGGGCGCCGCCTACTCGCTGCGGCTGCGGGCCGCGGGCCGAGGGGGGCGGTCCCCGCCCTCGGCGCCGCTGCTCGTCACCACGCTCGAAGACGGTTACACTTTTTAGTTTTCTTTTTGGTTTTTGAGTTATGGTGCTGCGAACGTATTAATATACGTACATTTCATAACTGCAACGTAGTAGGGCCATAAGTCAAAATTAAATCATGTTTGTGCAGCTCCGTCGGAAGCCCCGCGAGACGTTCGCGTCATCAACGGGGGTGGAAATGAAGTAACAGTCTCGTGGTCGGTGAGTTCCTATGGTTTGGCATCGATAACATACGAGTCGATTCCGACCAGTCAAATGACGGGAAATGTCTGTCGGCAGCCGCCGGCGCCAGAGTCCTGGAACGGCGAGTTGCTGGGGTACGCGGTGCAGTGGCGGGCCGTGGGAGGCCCGGGGGAACTGCCGGGGGATGGGGAGGAGGAGGAGGGGACATCGGGGTCGGGGCGGGCGGTGACACGGGGCGGCACGCTGCAACTTCGGCTGCAGTTGCACCCGCGAAGACAGTATGACGTCACCGTACGCGCTTTCACCCGAGCTGGCGCCGGCCCGACCTCTCCCGCGCTCATCGTGCTCCTTCCGGATGGAGGTACCTACCAAAAAACACATGTAATCTCATCTTCATTATTATAATCTTTAAATGTTTGAATAACTCTATCTCGAATCCCGTCAGAACCGGCAGCGCCGCGCGACGTGAGCTGCGCGAGCGTGTCCCCGCGCGAGCTGCGCGTGTCGTGGTCGGCGGCGGGCCCGCGCGACCGGCTGCAGCTGCTGCTGGTGCCGGCGCCGCCCGCGCCGCGTCAGTATCCCCGCCCGCGGCCCGCGTCGCCCGCGGCCGGCCCGCTCCAACCGCTCGTTGCCTGCTTGCAGCCGCGTGGCGCGCGGACGAGGAGGCGGAGGCGGTCCGCGACGAGGCGGCGCGCGGCGCCGGGCAGGCGCTGGTGGGCGGCCTGCGGCCCGGCCGGCGCTACGGCGTGTGGCTGCGGCCGGCGGGGGGGCCGCCTGCGCCGCCGGTCTACTGCGCCACGCCGCTAGAAGGTATGGTTATTTTAATGAATGCAAATTTTATCGCAGCACGGTAATGGTGATGTTTTTTTATCGCATTCTATGTATATAATACCTAAAACGTGTGTACCCCGCCCGCAGCGCCGGCGCTGCAGCAGCTGCGCGCGCAGCCCGCGGGCGCGGCCGCCGTGCGCCTGGCGTGGCGCGCCCCGCCGCGCTGGGCGGACGTCACGCACTACACGCTGCACGCGCGCGACCTCACGGGGTAATGGGTGGGGCTCTTTTCGAAGACAAAGGATTGCTTAGGATAGTGAATGATGAGGTTGGAATAGGAAAGCCCAGGCGTACATGCCGCAAACAAACCCCAGAAGTTTTCAATGAGGGTCAGGTCACGATTACTCTAAGACTTTGATGAGAGTGGAAGAAGCGAATTGTAGGAAGTGGAATTCCGTGTCTCTGCCTCCTCCAGCGGAAAAAAGGCGTGATTTTATGTATGTGTTATCTTTTTATTTTTCGTTCACATTCTCATCGTCATCATCTCCGTAGCATTATCCCGTTTACCACAGGGTCCGCTTACCTAACCTGTAGCTTTTTTACAGAAGCGACTGCCTGTCTGACCTTCCGACCCGCGAAGGGAAAACCAGTCTAATACGGGTTAGGTCACATATCTCCGAAAACGCATTTCTCAGGAATATGGGTTTCCTCACGATGTTTATTTTCCGTTCACATCGTAACGAATTACTTGTCTAAACAAATAATTATAATAGAGCGGACGGTGAGCGGACGCAGCGGGTGGAGGCGGCGCAGGACGCGGATGGCACGGAGACGACCCTGCTGGCGGGGCTCAGGCCGGGCGCACGGCTGCGGCTGTGGCTGCGGGCGCACAGCGCGGCCGGCGCCGGGCCCGCCTCGCGGCCCGTGGTCGCCGAGCCGCAGCGTCTCGGTACGGCACCGGCCACGTTCTTCCGTAATGCCGATCTCGCGTCGTGATTCCAGTTTGTTTAAAATGAATTCTCGTAGACGGGCCGCGCATCTGGACGCTGGCGCAGGCGATAGTGGTGGCCGAGGGCGAGAGCGTGCGGCTGCGCTGCGGCGCGGACGCTGCGGGCCCGCTGCGGCGCTCGTGGTCGCCGCTGCCGCCCGGGGCCGTGCCCACCGACGCCGGCGACCTGGTGCTTATAGGTCAGTGGCGCCCTCGAGTGGGCGGCGTGCCGGCCGCTCGCGTCACTGCCCTCTGTGTGTCTCGAACTGTAATCAGTTCTCGAATTTAAATAATAAAATTCATAATAATATTAAAATGCAGTCAATATTCAGATTATTCAAAAACAGATCTGAGCAGAAATAACAGTGCGTTTTCAGATAAAATAATCAACAACAGTTTTATCAGATTTCCTGTCGATGCGCAGGAAGAATAATACTTAATAATACTTATATATTTTCCTAATTACTTAGGTATCAGTTATGCTATATTTGTATAATCCGATACAGACATATTATTACCAAAGAGAATAACAGACAGTAAACAGTAAAACAAGGAGTAAAACATTGCAGTAGGTAATATCGTTGTGGTGATTTATCAGGTAATGAGATGAATTTATCAATGCAATCAGGTGGACAGTAGGGATGGCTGTAAGGGGCGGTTCGAGGCCATCCGCGGGGTTTCACCCCATATTCTAACATCGTGGGTTTTTTACCCTATATTCACACAGCTATGGGCACGTTGCCCATTTGTGGGTATTTTCCCCATAGGTATTTCATTATAACTATGACACATTTCAGTTTTGGAATGTGGTAAACGCGGTAAGAACCCGTTATTATGTGATTTAATTTGGAATGTGATTCAGAATTGAGATAATTCGTGACCTTACATGATTATTTACGGTTCACGACACTGTGTGTGCAGGCGTGCGCAGCGCGTGGGCCGGCAACTACACGTGCGTGGCGCGCGGCGCCGGCGCGGCGGACGCCGTGACGCACTCGCTGCGCGCGCAGCCCGCGCCCGAGGCGCCGCCCGCGCCGCCGCCGCCGCGGCTGCTGCGCGCCTCGCCCGCCAGCGTCCACCTGGCGTGGGACCCTCCGCCCGCCGTCCATCCACCCGTATTAGGTAAGCGGGCTGTCGCTGGACACGAGCCACGACGCTCCCCGCGGTGACGCTTGGACGTGTGGCAGGCTACTCGCTGGAGTGGCGGCGGGCGGCGGCGGGGGTCGCGCCGGCGCTGGGCGGCGGCGGCGGGCGCGGCGGCCGAGCTGCGCGGGCTGGCGTGCGGCGGCCGCTACCGCGTGCTGCTGCGGGCGCACAGCGCCGCGGGCGCCTCGCCGCCCGCCGCTCCGGTGCTCGTGCGCGCCGCCGGCGACGGTATGTGACCGATTTCGAAAGCACCTACGGAAAACAGTTCGACTCCTTTTCTAAAAACCGGAGGCCGTGCTCTAGTGCCGACGCCGGCGACGGCGAACGAGTTCGTGTGGAGCAATAGCAGCGCCCTGAGGCTGAACTTGCTGACGTGGGCGGGAAGCTGCTCGGCGCACGCGTGGCGGCTGGCCCTGCGGCCCGCCGGCGCCGGCGCTTGGACCGCGCTGCCCGAGCCGGCGCCCAGCGACCACGTCGTCGAGGTGAGCGCACAGAGACGACGAGGGAAAGCGGCGATGTCTTTCCCTCGCTCCCTCTCTTCAGACGCGGTAACGCGGGACACTTCATACACGTTGACATTATCAACACGTGCAATTGTGTGTGTGTGACGTCTGGGGGCTGCCAATTACACTACCTAATTTAACTGTTGTTACTTACTTAGGTAGGTATGAGTAGTACCACTTACGAAAGATGATTTTATAAAAATCAGTTAATATTTATTTATTTACCACACAAATCACAAACACGATGGACAATGAAGGTTCACAATATAAATAAATAGGCTTTATACTTGACTTAAAAATCACTGCACTAATTAATTACATTCACGTCATTTTTACATAAAGCACTTAGCCTAAGTTAAATTTTATTGCAAATTATTAGCATGTTTTGATAAACAATCACAATTACTGTGAGATCAAATATTCGAATCAGACGAAAGAACATCGACATCCAATTTCAAAATTCGAACATGTAAACTAAACTGATAAAAAATAAAAGCATCAGTCCGCGCGCAGCTTTCACGATTCAAGTCTAAACTATGTTCGCGGGGGGTCGAGGTAAGCCAAGCTCAGACGCTGGTGGGGGTTGCCGTTGTATACGCAGCATTATTGGTGGCTGTATGGCCGCAGGTGTCCCCGCTGGCGCCGGGCGCGTGGTTCGAGCTGCGCGTCACGGCGCTGTCCTCGGCGGGCGCCGCCAGCGCGCGCTACCGCGTCGCCACGCTCTCCGCCGACGGAGGTGGGGACTCACCACTTTGTTCTTAGTTCGTGTATTTTTATCGAACGTCATTTGTGTATCATATCCCGTATGCGAGCAGAAGCTATAGGCGCCGGCAGTATGGAGACGGAGGCGGGCCCAGGAGCGACGGCGGGCGGGCCGCTGGGCGCCGCCCTGGCCGCGCTGGCCGCCCTGGCCGCGCTGGCCACGCTGCTCGCGCTCACTGTAGCGGTACGACATTACAACTCCGCTCCCTAATTACACCATACGTCACAATACTCTAATTGAACATACTAGTAGAGTAAATAAAGCCCGAGCTTCCTAATTTGCCAGGACAGATCCGAAGATAAATAGTAAAAATCTCAAAAAGTTGAAAATGTTGGAGGGTCCTTTCATCCTTTCCTTTCCATTAATGAAACAATTTTTTCAATGTCTTCTTTTTCTTACTTTGTAGAAAAACGATAACTTACATTTATTTACATTTAATACCTATGAGCGTCAAACTAAGAGCCCTAGTAGTTAGAGTATATTCTAAAGTATAAAATAAAAAAAATAAAGATTATAAAAGAGAGTTGAGCGCCATATTTTCAAAACACCAAAAAAATACCATCATCTTCTTGTATTAGCTCTATTATAATACACATAAGCGTCCAACTTGGTGTCACAATAGAGTTAACTGTATAGTGAAATAACAAATAAAAAAAACTTCAAAGTTGAAAAAATAAGTGGGTTGTTTTCTTTCGAAGTGTTTTTATTCTTGCCTTTTAATGAGAAATTAAATAAATATAAAAACTGGTGTAATAATAATTCTATATTAAGCCAACAAATAATAAAATCAAGCCAAGTGTGAGTTGGGCTCGGGCTCCCGAAGGATTCCGAATTGTATGAAAGGAAACACAAATATTTTGGTAAGTGAATGTAGCACAATGAGTACAAACCCTCGGCCCGACCTGCACTTGACCACATTTAGCTATTATTTATTTTCAATTCAATAAAAGTATATTCAAACTTGTTAACAAAAAAACTTTTACAAACTGTTAAAAACATATACTTATATGATTTTTTTATTCAATTTTTTTTTACGTTGTCGATATATAATATAAGATATAAAAAAACTATGCTTACAAAAGGAAAAACATCAAAATCGAACCTGTCTCTGGCAAGTTAGAAGTGAAACCCTTCATTGACTCCACTATACTTATTCCTGTGGTCGCTTACTCAAATTGAAGATGCATGCAATTATCGGAGCTAACGGAAGCTCCTGTCTGCTAATGAGCTTTGAATTCTATGTTTAATTAATTAATGTAATATTATGTTAATATATTTTTTAATTCTTTTTATTTTTTTATTGAAACGTATGTACGTACGTATGTGTATATACAAATATAATATTGTAATGTATTGTATCGGTCAGGTGCGGCACGTGTGGTCCCGCCGCAAGCGCAACGCAGCGGCGCGGCCGCCGCGGCCGCCCGCGCTGCCGCCGCCGCCGCCGCTCCAATACACCGAACCGGTTAAATACCATATCACAGGTTTGTTCTCACTTACAGTGAGTAGGTTTTGAAGGCACGCGTCAGTAGTACTGACTACGGAACTGAGGCACTAACACGTAGGCCGTGTGCAGATGCCGCGCCGGCGCCGCGCTGGCCGGACAGCGCGTCCGACTCCAGCGGCTCGCCGTGCGCCGCCTGCCGCCGCCAGCACCACGCCCAGCGCCACAGGTACACCGCTGCACCTCCCGCAGGATGACACTGTGGCATCGTACACCTCTGCCTACCCCTATGTTTGTTGTTTGTTGAAATTCCATATTTATTAATAATTACATCATCTTTCCCAAGCTACCGTTTCTGAAGAAATGTGGTGGACTCGTAGACCGCAACTTACCTCTCCACCTCTGGAAGTGCAACCGCTGCCTATAGACAGCTTAGAGCGATACGGGCCTCCGCGACAGAAAATGCAACGAAGCCACTCCACTTCTACTAATTAATAGAAATGATTAATTGTAAATTAGTATAATTATGTTTCATTCTGTTATTTTCTACTATTAAAATATTTCAGTAAAACCTGGATTAATTTTATTTAGGGTTGGGGGATTACAAAGTACTAACAATAAAAAGTAAAACAAGCAAAACTATTCTAATAATTTATTGGGTGTTCCGTTTCCAACTTTCACTTGGTCTGTCGCAGCACAGCGTAGAAGGTATACGACGACTTTATGATCTGAAACAGTCAAGAGAGGGTTGAATGTAGGTGAGTCCGCGAATCGGGCAACAGCCGGCGGCGAGGCGGGGGCCGGCGGCGGCGGGGCGCGGCACAGGCGCCGCCCGCCGCCGGCGGCCGCGGCCTCGCGGCCTCGTAGCGGTGGTTACGGGTGGACCTTGAGGAAGGTGTCGAGCGAGAGCGGCACGATCCAGGCGGCGGCCCGCAGCGGGCGCTGCGCGCGCTCGCGGGCCAGCAGCAGCCCGCGCCGCGCCCGCCGCCCGCCCGCGCTGCGCTCCCAGCCGCACGCGTACAGCGCCGCCTGCAGCCGCTGGCTCTGCAACAGCCACACCGCTGCACATCACCGCGCACGCGCCCCGCGCCCCAAGCACCGCCTCTGTCGCCTACCTCGTAGGTGAGCTCGTTGCCGTAGTAGCAGTAGAGGAACAGCTCGGTGAGGATGCACACCACGAACAGGTTCATGGAGACGAACTCCACGCTCAGGACGTTGAGCTGCGGACACACAGACGACGTCGGTGAGCGAGCGGCCTCGTCGGGGAGGGATCCCCGCGCGGATACTCACGCTGACCAGCTTGTACGCCGCCATGCACAGGATCCACCCGCCGATCGCGAACTGGAACAGGATCGCTGTACCAAAAATATCCTGCAGTAAACTCGCTATCCTGCAAAGAACGAACCCGTTTATTAATTACATCTTTTCTCCATGAGTTGCTGTACTTACTGTAGGTACATCGATAAAATTGTGATAAATCACACATGCGTAGGTGACGCCACTATCCTTGACGGGTGTAACATGACAACTCATAGCCACTTCGGATAATATTTTCTCCTGTGATAAGATTATTTCGAACCGAAGGGTGACAGCTCATCACCCCATCAGCCAACCTATCGATCAATTATCATTAGCAGTTCTATAATAAAAATAGTTTGCCAAATAAGTAGGAAGTCGTCCACTCACTCGCATATTTTATTATAATGAGAGAGACATTCGTAAAACAGTTTTAGAAAAACAGATTCAAAGTCCTCGCCGGTCTGTTGCCGGACTTCGTCAGTTCTGTCGGAGAGAGTCTCCAGATTTTTCCTGAAATGGAATACATACATAAAATACTCGTAGGTAGGTTCATAGTAATTTAAAAGGGAGCTTGATAGAACATGCGAAGTTTGATACCGACTGCAGTACAGTGAGCTGCGTGGTGCACTGGTAGAGCACGGTGCCGACAAAGGCGTCCATGGTGGTGTTGGCGATGCCCACCAGAGTCGTCACGTAGTACGAGTACACCAGAACCGCACAGAACCTGCCACACACCACACACTGTCACAGGGTGCCACAGGACGAAGTGGCGCCCACAGAGCAACACGAGCCCAGGCTGCCTGGAGGTGTTGCCAGATCTGGTCGATCGTCAAAAAATAGATTATCCCCAACAGTCTCCGGAAGACCAATGCGGAGAGGAATGACTGTCCAATCATAAGGCACTTAATTTATGATACTAAGTCCCCCGTTGAATATAAGTACACACACCAACATAACACAACATAGTTTTTAAGAGTAAACTAACAGTATTTTGGATGTATTTGTTGTCCGTAAATAAAGAATTATTATTATTATTAGCTTATAATCTACTTGGAGAATTCTGCACAAAACAAAATAAAAATGCTATTACAAAAATACAAACTGAATATGAGGCGAAGCGGCTAATGTGGTTGGCATAACATATAAAAAATAAATTACTTTTTTTATTGATCAGATACAAACTAATCCATAACTCTATATTCATGATTAACACCTAGGTGCGATGCAGTATGATTATGAAGCGTAGAACTTATTTCGCGCTAACTCGGATCATAAACGTGATCGGGTGGAAAAAAATGGAATCACATGTTTTTAGTCTCATCGAATCATTATGATCCGATGGGAACGTTTTATGTGATCCGTTGAACCGCCAACAAATCATACGATCCGTTGGGAATAATCCATTATAAGTGTTAAAATTGATCAAATACTGTGACTGACGCGGCGACGTGGTCCGGCGGCGCTGGCAGCCAGAAAGGGAAGTCGACGGGCAGCCCGCGGGCGTAGCGCGCCACCGGGAACACGAGCCACAGCGTGCACGTGACCACGGCAGTGCCCGAGTACAGCCGCTGCAGCCACCGCGCCGCGCGAGCCGTGCGCGCCAGCGCCGCCGCCGCCTCCGCCGCGTTGAACACCGCCGCTGCAACCCACAGCGGCGCTCTCACATCACACGACACGCGGGCGTACGCTACTGCGAGCACCAGCCTCACCATCGAACTCGGCGACCAGTGTGTCGATACGGTGCGCATCCGTGTGGAACACCAGCTGCTTAGCGAGAGACGTCACGTGACACAGCAGCAGGAACATCACGCGCGACAGCTTCTCCATATCCGCGCGTTCCTGGTGAGACACCGTAACGTTCAACCATCTTAATAGATAGTCAATTAGCAGTATTGGTGACAAGCACGGTACCTGATATGCATAGACGCACTCCTGTGCCAGGTAGACGGAGCAGGAGGCGAGGGCGAAGAGACGGTAGAGGTAGTGCGCGGCCTGCTGGTAGCGAGGCGTGCCGGGGGACAGGCGGCAGAACCCCACCCAGCGCAGGCAACGCAGGTGCGGCGCCACGCACGCTCCCGCCGGGGACCACATCCTGCTGCTGGCGCCAGTGGGATGAGCGCGGACGACGGCCGCGTGTCCACGTCCCGCGGGGCGGGGCCTAATGACAGGCTACGGACGGCCGGGATCATTTAATTATGGGGCCGGGGCGGCGCTCGTCGCATGCTTTATTAAACAGGTATTTCAGTGTTAATTAACCTGTCGATCTATCATTTTAGGTATGTAGTAATTACATAACATGAAATATTAAGTACCTATTTCATGAAAAATTTACGAACGAGTACGAGGAGTAGTAAGTCAAAAACTGGTAATAAAAATGTTTTTATTTGCTAGATAAATCTGCCTAAGTTTCGTAAAACTCTTTTCTCGCGACGACATATTAATGAAACCTCAAAGATTTCTCTGATATTCTTCAGAATAGTGATGTTTAGAAAATAACCGTGGTCGTATGCCGTGGTAAGCGAACCCTACCTACCTATTTTCTTGTTTCATACTTTTCAGAGCGTGATTTTCCCGTAGTCGAGTTTTAGTGTTTAAACTTACTTTTTTATTTAGATTGTTTAGGGGTCTTATTTATTAAGATTTAGTACTTCCGACACGTGTTTTATGCAAGATTTAGAGATAATAGCTATTCGAAACATTATTATATGAGCAGCCATGTTACCAATTCAACGTAATTATCGAGTAAATACGAGCAAACTCGCGGATAAAAGCTAGTAATATATACTTGTATATTTGAAATATACTTAAGTCCTTTCATTTTATATATCCATTTGGTCCACAGTTAACGTCCTCTAGGGGGCGCCACGGTGCATTTAGCGTAGCGCCACATAGCCTACATGTATATGTGTATAACTTCTAAACCACCTGTCAGAATTTAACAAATGAGGTGACACTTGTGACATACATAATATGAATGTATGTATACTTACATACATAGCGGTTAAACACATAACCCTCCTTTTTGCTTAATGAGGATAACAACTAAAGCTCAAATGTAGGCGGCACCACTGGTGAGTGTTCCTACATTTTAACAGTTCTCCGTAACGTCCAGCTAAAATTCGTTAGGTATAAATTGCTATAAATTGTGGAGCAATATAAAGTGTATCTCATCTGAAGGACAAGTTACGAAAAAGAAAAGCCAGTTATAAAAAGGCAGTTTGAAAATAATGTTTTTCTAAGTTTTCTTCTTTCCGATCTTTATAACACTATTATTTTGCAGTTCAACGCTACGCAAAGGGTATAGTGTAAAAATATAACCAAAACAATAATAAATATGTTTGTTTACTCAAATAATATCAAAAATGAAGCACACACACCTGATGGGAGAAATATGCAGTTTTATCCTCATTATTAAGTCAAGGCTGTATGGTCGTCAAATCTTTGCCTGCCTTAGTTAGGACGAATTTAAACATCAACAAGACTCATGTCATCAATTATATTCTCTCAAGGAGAATTTAATCGTTGATTCTCTTTGATTTTATTATTGTGTTATTGCTATCATTTTTATAAATAGTTCGTTTTTAGTTTATTTTAATTGTTAAAATAAAATGTAACGCGTTTTTGAGAGCATAATGCAATCCGATCGTATCAATTACCGTCAAAGCGAAATATCGATCCCAGAAGATGTGGTGATCAAAGACGATCATTACAAGCTGGCGCAGGAGGCTCTAGAGGACGACGAGGACGATGACGCCAACGAGCCCATACGCTGGATCAACATCATCTTCCTGCCCTTCCAGTTCTGGTGGCAGATGATCATACTATGCACGGTGTTAATGAAGTGTGTCATAGTAGGTTCTGTTCATATGGTTACGACTGCACTTTAATCATTGATTGATAGAGTTCATGTGTTTAGCTGGGAACACCTGAACACGTTGACATCTAAACACGCGGCAGCGTGTCAAGCCAATTTCAAGTAACAGAACTGGCGAGCAACACCGTGTGTAATATTACACGAACCAGTAGGAGCCACTTTTAACCCCCTCATAATTGTGCTTGCCACTAGGAGTCAACACAACGTGTCCTTCGTTGCACCTCCGCATTAAAATAAAGAATGATACTTACTGCATACAACACATAGACGTGACGGCACATGTAGCTCGCCCATTTGCACACACCTCGTTTTACACATACACTTGACATCTGCGCCCATACCATTGAAGACCAAAGTAAGAGGGTGGGGGGGCAAGAGGGGGGTGAGGTAAACCTAGCTCAGCCGCTGGTGGGGAACGTAGAGTTGCCGTTCTATATTATGTGGTATTATTCCTTTTTTTATGCCACTGTCGACGCGATTATTTACACGAAATATTCTACTGTGTTCGCTTTGTCCCAGGTCAATCATGAAACTTTAATTAAATTCACTTGTTTATTTACATTATTGTATTTTCAGGGTCCTTTAATGGCGATATTTCCGTTTTTCCGATGTCCAAAAGCTCCACCATTAATTTCAGTTCATTTGGAATTTATCTACACCTATATTTTGGATCTATTGTACATTATTGATACATTTTTATACATTGTACATAGGTAAGATTATTGATTGACTTGCGAATATTGTTTCACTAATGGGCAAAGAGCCCGCATATCGATCGTGACGCGACAAAATTGGAACACCGTTTTTGTCTACGCTTGTAGTCGCGGGCTCCATTCTTCGACTACATCATAATGCGTACTATAGATTGTTTCATCAAATTTCAGACAAGTAACGGATGAAGCTATGAAGAAGGAGCACCTTCCGAAGCCTGCATATCAGATCATGCTCGATATATTCTCACTGATTCCGTTGTACACAATGTTTGCTGCCGATACATGCGTCAATGATCTATTGTGGCCAAATATTTTAAAATTCAATGAATTTTTACTGTGAGTGTTTAAACTGCTCCATCAGAGCGGAGTCAGACATCGCACTATTTATTGTACTAATTTAATCGAGGTGTCATAGCAACGTCACTTTCTTCACAAACAAATTCATAGTTTTAACAAAATGAAGTTGCATTTAAAATGTACTTTAGTAATAGGCGTATCCCACAAACTCTTAACCGGTTATTCTGTTAACTTTTAATCATTCACGTCACGTCCGCCGTATAAACGACTGTAGACTCCCGAAGTTCACTTTGTACTCGGAACTGGAAGAGGCGAGTGGGAAGCGTAAACGCGGGGCGGGGGGGCGGTACAAGGACGTGTTGAGACGTAACCTGACCGCCAGCGACATGTTCACTGAACGCTGAAGGACCTTGCTGCTTTAAGGCCTGAGTGGCGTCACTGTAAATGCAGTCGCTGCAGCCGAGCACGTTATGGATGACAATAATGTTATGATGTATCGTTTGCGTACGTAGGTACCTACTGTACAATTAGTACGTACTTTTATGTATATTTTTTTATGTTGCAGTATTTACAGAGTGGCAAATATATTTTCATTAAATACTTCTCATCACTATGGCAAGTTAATAATCGGCTATAGCGTGTTGTTCTTCCTGATGATGCACGCGCTGACGTGTTTCTACATACTGCTGACGAACTACGGGCTGTGCGACACGTGCGGCAACCCCAGCGTGCCCGACTGGTACGACTGGCGCGTGCACATGCAGCACCACGTACGCACCGTCTCGCTCTATCGCTCATTGCATACACTCACGTCAACTTAGACGCACTCCACCACGCTCGGGCTCGGCCCGGGCCCCAGAGCTATTCCAACAGTGTTTCTAATGACAATCACCATAACACATTTTAGGTACTTCCTGCCACAGAGCGCAGTATCGTCTCGCTCGTTCCGAATATAATTTTATTCCGTACTTAGTGACTTCTTATTGTGTGGGTTGTGAGGTGGAATACCAACCTCATCAACCCTGGTGTCAGGGTTATTATTGAGCCGCCAAAGGACCCTGACATGGTTCATGTAACGATTACTCACTTACATCAGTAAATAGTAACCGGAACCAATGGCTTAACGTGCCTTCCGGAGCACGGATCATCTTACTTTCGGGCAATCAGCTGATCAGCCTGTAATGACTCTGTGACTTCTCAACGTTAACGAATTATAACTTCTCCATTTCAGCTGAATCATGCAAAACATAAAGATCTATTTGCGTATTTATTTTCATTTTGTCTTCTCACGGGAACGATGTTACAAAGCTCGTACACGGACTACAGGCCTTATAATTACTCGGAATTGGTTTTATTTGTTTTTATAATAATGCTTAGCTGTATTATTATGTTTTATATCATATTGCCAAAATTATTTGCCGAAGCTCAAATGCGATTGAAGAGAATTTATACTTTTCATCCACGTGTAAAGAGAATTATAGAGGAGACTAAAAGAAGGAATCCTTCGCCGACGGCATATGTTAACGTAGAAACATTCTATTCTATGATTTGGACTAGACAACACGGTATTATTACGATGCCAAAAGGAATAAATGAATTACCGGAGGATTTGAGATTGGATATAAGACAAGACCTGGTGTGGTCGGTGTTCTACCACAGCCCGACGTTCAAGAAGACGAGCCTGCCGTACCAGCGCTGGCTGTGCCAGCACGTGACGGTGGCGTACAAGCAGCCCGGCGAGCGGTTCTTCACGGGCCCGCACTGCTACACCAACCTGTACTACATCAAGAGCGGCATCGTGCAGCTGCTCTCCTCCGACGACACCACGTCCGCGCTGCTCTCGCTGGCCGGCGGCTCGCTCGTCGGCGACATCAGCTTCCTCGTGCCGCCCATCAACCGCAAGGTCATGGCGCGCTGCCTCACGTACTGTGAGGTCTTCTCTATCGCCCGGGCTACCATCGTTACTTCTTTACATAAATTCCCCGAAGACCGGAGCAACATCATGCAATCATGTAGGAACAGACTGCAACATGCACACGACTTATTTGACATCAAACGCAGCAAGCGAGGCGTGGACAGGACAGAAGATGAGGGTATCGGTTGGGTCAAACGTCGATGGTGGGAAATATTTGATTTTATCGCCAAGTGGAAGGCGTCTGTGAGCAAAAGTAGACATAAATTCGAGTTGCCGCCGGAAGAATGTAATTACCATTGTGCCAAATATATCGGACAAATGGTATTATGCAAAGATATTAAACTGCAAAGAAAGTCGTTATTTGTGAAAGTGACGTTTCCGTGGATCCTGGCGCCGCACACGCGGCTGGTGAAGGTGTGGCGGCGCGGCGTGCTGCTGACGGTGGCGCTGGTGCTGCTGCTGCTGCCGCCCAGCTTGGTGCGCCAAGTGTTCGAGATGCCGTCCTGGCACATGTACTTCCAGTACATCGTGGACATCGTATACATCGCAGACATTGTCGTCACTCTACTCACAGGAATAGAAATCAATAAAAAAATGGAAACTAATTTGATCATTTTAGCAGTAAAACGATGCAAAAATATTTACTTTATAATGGACGTGCTTTCGACTCCCTGGGTCGGGTTTGTTGCCCAGGTGATATGGGAAGATGACCGCATCTCCCACTTTTGGAACTACAATCGGCTAATAAAGACGTACATGTTGTTCGTCGGCAGCGACCAGCGCAGCTGGAGGGTGAGCTACGAGCCCATGACCACAGTCGTGTACATCGTGGCGATGGTCTCATTCTGCTACATGTACGTTCCTGCCTTTGTCCTGTATATACCTATTAATATTATGTTTGACACTAATGAAGTAGTGTTTTACGGCCATATATGCTACTTTTTAAAAAACTGCTATTCGACATACAGAGAAACGTATGGTATTCTATCCATAGCGATCGGGTGGTTGGTAGAGACGATCTTCCACATGCGCTCGAGTGGAGAACTAAGCGATATACTCCTTGGCACTGCCAAAACAATTTCAAGTTTTATCGTGTTCTATTATATCAAGTATAAAATGATTTCTGCTTTGTATTTGAAATATCGGGACAGCGTAAGCTACCAATTTTTTGTAACAAATCTCAAGAATCACTACATTAGTCTCAATATCCACCCAGATCTGCTAAAGAGGCTCGACAAATACTTGGACTGTCACTGGAGGTATTACAAGGGGATGGATATACTGCATGAGACCCTAATAAAGGACGAGCCGTTCGACATCTACTGGAAGCTGCACGGAGACACGGCGGAGAAGCTGATCAGCGAGTCGGCGGCCTTCCTCGGCGCCGACCCCGCGCTCGTCAAGGAGCTCGCGCGCAAGTCCAAGTTCCTCATACTGCCGCAAGACTCCACACTCATTATGTTTGGAGTCGAATTAGAAAATGTCATTTGGATAGCGAGTGTAAGTGTTGCCATTGCTTCATTCAATCAGGACAGATTATTTTAATCATTATATAGAGTACATTCGTGTATGTGTTTCATATCATCTCAGGGTGTCATACGGTGTGAATATCATGACGATAAAGGAGAAAAGACACAAATGTACATGCGAGGCGGGCACATGCTGGCGCAGCCGTCCGTGTTCCTGGGCCGCCCGCCCATGCGCACCTACTCCTCCGCCAGCGACGTCGAGGTGACCTCACACACCATACCACACCATGCCCACATTATCTACACATATTATTATATCAATAACTATAACTTGCAAATAATAATAAAAAATGTCAAGAAGGCCAGGCGAATAACAAACATGTATGTGCTAGCAATAGCGGTTCCAGCTAGTAAAACACGTAGTCCACACGTAGTCCACACGTGTGACTGCCGGGTATCAACTTGCATTTTACTTTCTCATTTGCAGATTCTTTACATCAAATTAATTGACTTTTTTGCTGTCCTCCGGCGGTACCCGGTCGAGTCGGCTTACTTTAAACAATGTGAAGAAGAATTTGCTCCTATTTACGATAAAATGTTTATTTCTTACGTCAAGCAGCATAAGGATGTAAATATATTTTATATATTTATTAATAAAATAAGATACTAAATAATGTACAATTAGAGAAAGCAATCTATACCTATCCAACATGATGGATAATGGCGGATAGGCTGGTACCTTGTCACCACGAGCATCTGAAGAAATACCTCATAAAATGTGTTGCTAGTTTGGTTACCCTTACGTCAATGGTCGGATCACAAAACGATACATTCTGGTGATATTATGGTCTCTTCCCTGAAGCTACATAATGAGTTGTAGATTATGAGCTACTATTTTCGATCAAATTAATGATGTTTAATGATCATTCGTTTGCATAGTTGTTGCGAGTGTCGAAGGCAGCCGGCACGCCCGCGGTCGTGTACACGTCTGACCGCAGCCGCGCCCGCGCCTAAGGGAGCTGCGACAACTAAAATAACGGCTCTTTTTTTGCTAAATAATTTTTTTATTTATTTATTACTATTACTATAATTTCAGTATCAAAAGAACCTGCGGCAACAGATATTTCACGCGAGAAAGTCCGTAGTAGCGTTCCTTGCACCTGATATAAAAACGTTAAAATCAGAATTCCAATACATCCAAATACCTGATTTTTTAAAGCAGTTTAGAAGTAACCCAGAATCAACGTAAGTTTTTCAAACGATCCCATATTTGTGAATATACCGAAGGCCGCAGGTGCGGTGACACCCACATGGGTGTGGGTCGTGTCTCGTGAGTGACACGGCCGTTGTTGATCTTTTGTTTGAAAACTGACACGGCATTGATGAGTAATTTAATTTTAACATTTTTTTTTTATTAATTGATTATACCCTGAATCTATGCAAATGTTCCAATTGGTAAAATGTTTACTTAGCGCCCAGTGTCCAATACAAATTCCAAATATAACCTACCTCATCATCACCAGCCCATTAACGTCCCCACTACTGGGGCACGGGCCTTCCCTATGGATGGATAGGGAGATCGGGCCTTAAACCATCACGCGGGCCCAGTGCGGATTGATGGTTATTAACGACTTAGCTGCTAATTTAGCCGGGACCAACGGCTTAACATGCCATCCGAAGCACGGAGGCTCGGAGCTCGAGATGAAAACTTTGTTTTTGTGGTTACCCATCCTATGACCAGCCTTTGCGAAAGTTGCTTAACTTCAACAATCGCAGACCGAGCACGTTAACCCCTGCGCCACCGAGCTCCTCATAACCTACCTACTATCATAATTATATTAATATTGTTATATTTTCAGTTTCTTGCAATACTGGGCAGGATTTAGAGCCCTGGCGGTGCTTACGTTGATGGTCACGCAAGCGTTAAACGGTAAGATTACTACCATCAAAAACATAGTGTGAAATGAGAGCCAAGTTGGTTGGTTTATGTCTTGGTTGCTGACTTCAATGACAAAAGAAGTGAGATCTAAATGGGTGCCAGGTTCAATGGTCAGTCCTGAAATTTATTTTTAACAACACAAACTATCATTTCTGTTTATAACTTAAGATAATATATTGTAGCCCACCTAAGGTCTGACTTGGCGTTACTTATGAGGATGACAGTTAGGTAGAGCAAGATCGTCATAGCAGTGTGTTGGCCAAGTTCGTTAAAGAAAACTAACCACTTGATTATTGATGGTATTCACACACTTATAAAGTTGAGATTAACCAGTGTGTTATAGGTATTTGTCTGTTAATTATAGTAGTTGTAATTATCGTTTCATATCGGGTGGAAAGGGCTATACATGATACGTATAAATTGTCAAATTGAGTACAGCGTAGCGCACACGCGCGGTGCGGGGTGTCGCACGTGGCAAGTGTGCTGTATGCGGTTGTTGTTACTGCGCAGGCGCCAGTCTGCGCGGGCTGTACGAGCCGCTGCTGGTCGTGCACAACTTCTGCGACGCGTTCAGGGTCGTCGACGTCGCCATGAAGTTTTTTGTAAGTCGCATACAAATTATGTTTGTATTTGTACGTCTATTATTACCCGACTTCCGAAAAGGGTTATGTGTTTCACGCGTAATGTATTTATGTGGATTTCTTTATATCCTAGAAACATACCAACGGTTAATTCTGTGGATAATATTAAAGAGATCTTTTTAGTTTGCTTTTACGCAGTCGGGATTTTTTCGTACTCGAATTCAAAAACATCTAAATATAGATGACAATTAAATACTTAATTTTATTTATTTTCTTATTCTTCTAATTTATCTTACGAGCAATTTTTACTAACACAGTTAACTCGACCATTATAGACTGCGATGCGTCTCCACCACCTATCATATTGGTTTTTAACAAAAAGCTCGGTGAGGTGTGGGTACTTAGTTCATCTTGCATGGATGTACCTCTGACTACCCCAATTGGAATATGGTGGTGGGCTTATGTAATGTTGTTCCTTATTTACAGGTGCCGTATTACGACGACAGAGGCTTAATAATATCGAAGATAAGTAAGTGTGCGGTGCACTACCTGTCGCGCAGCTTCGTGCTGGACTTCATCAGCATTGTGTTCGGGTGGCCCAGCGTCGTCAGCAACGTGTTCGCCTTCAAGTCCGACCAAGTGTCCAAAGTGTTGCAGACGTGCTCCTCATACCTCAGCATATACCTGCTCACTGGCTACTTGGACTACGTCACCGACAAGGCATCGTCCTATTCTTTAATTGTTGTGGTACGGTCCACTTTACAAATATGCTTTATTTATTGTACATGAAAAGACACAATCTAAGCACAAACAACAACTTATTGCTCTACAGAAATGTATTCCAAGCAACTTGTAGCAGTAAATTCAATGAATATTTCAGTTGTTGAAGTGGCAGTTGCAAACAGTGTTATTTGCTATTTCTGTCGGCTGCCTGATGATAGATTTTTGCATCGATAAGGATGCAGAGGGGTACCTGTTGGACGCGAACATCATACCGACCTGCTGGATGCCGACATACTTCGGGTTGAAGAACATCACCTCTATCGACGACTGGCATTTGGTGAGCAAAGATTATCTCACAAGTTTGGCATTTATTGCCTTCGTATGTTCTATCTTGAATGTGTTTGTGCCCATTCATTGGGCTCTTAGTGAGGTTTTAAATATATGTACACATAACATAAATAGCCTATATACGTCCCACTGCTGGGCACTGGCCTCCTCTCAATCAACCGGAGAGGGTAAATCAAATCAAATCAATTTATTTGCGAGAACACATAGATACAATAAAGGTGGTAAAATAATTTAAATAACAATGTTGTGATGTGTTCGGCCTGCATGCATGGTATGGAGCATACTCCACCACGCTGCTCCACTGCGGGTTGGTGGAGGTGTTTTTACGGCTAATAGCCGGGACCAACGGCTTAACGTGCCCTCCGAAGCACGGAATCAACTTACTTACTACTCTTACTTACTTTTTAAAGATATACATTATTGTTTTTAATTACAATGCAAATTAAATTGTTTTTTATTATTCATTATTATTTAATTTTTAGGTGTTTATTGAAAGTATAAGTCTAGTGCAGTGTATGTTTATGGGCACGTACTTGGGGCATTTTGAGATGTCTCACTGGCCTCTTATAAATACAGCATTTAATGTTGTCTGCGAGTCTATTTTCTGGTAAGTGGTGGTAGTTGTATGGATTTACATAAATGTTGATAAGCACAATACAAAATTATGTAAAATAAATATACATACCGAGTCTGAATCTGCGCACCTTCCTGCTACTGCAACCCTGCAAGTTTCATCACGATGGAATCTCCAATTACAAAAGAGACGAAACGAGCCGACGAAGCAGGACCGACGAAAGAAATCTCCGCTATTTCGCTGCAAATGACAATTCATTTCACTACGCGAATGGAGTCTTTTATTTGCTAGGTGTAAGACCCCATTACACCTACAGACGCAACCATAATATCCGGATAGCTAAATAATGGTAAAAAATATTATAATCAAAGTCAAAATATTTAGGTACTTATGCTATAGTAAAGTGAGCGCACAATGAATGAAACATTTGGTGCAATAAATTATGAAAACAAAATGACTGGTTCAAAATACAAAGCAGCAACTTTACTTCGCTGCCGGCGCCGGCGCATGCAGGCAGAGACGTAAACGTCATCTGTAATTGCAGGTATTTGACCAGCTTCAGTGAAGTGTTTATAATCCTGGCGTATCGCGGCGACACGCTGTTTCAACATGGAATTAACCAACTGAAATCATTTCTAACCGGAGAAAGGGTCGAAAAACATATTATACAAAATGCCATCGAACATTTCACTTACTGGTGGAAAAGGTAATTTGTACCTTATGTGAAGTTTGGATGCCTTATTTAAAAGAAACGACTTGAGTCCCACTATAAAAGCGAACTTTGTGTTAATGTACCCAATCGCAGGGGATAATATTGTTCCAGCTTCCGCCGCACTGCAGCCGAGGGCTGTCGTACAGCCATCTATAAATATTTGTTTAATCTACGTATAGCCAACATAATGTTTATATTTGCAGAACTGCAGGCGTCGATATGAAAGTTCTAATGAATGAACGTGTTGGAGTCGTATTTCGACAAGATTTGTGTTATTACTTTTTTAAAAGGTAACGTTAACTAATTGATTTTTGTGCGAGATTAGAGCAAAGTGTGACAGCGTGCGTGTGGCAGTGTGGGTGCAGTGTGGGTGCGGTGTGGGGTGCAGTGTGGGGGTGTGGGTGAGCAATGTGTGGTGTGTGTGCAGGACGTTCCAAGCAGTAGACAAGTTGCTGCAGGGCGGCGATGCGCTGGAGCGCGCGCTGGCCAGCTGTACGGTGGAGCTGCACCACTTGGCCGGCGAGCACGTGTGCCGCGAAATGGACCTCTGCACCAACATCTTCATCGTGCACCGCGGGAAAATTGCCATCTCCAGAAATGAAACGGAAATTGCTGTTCTCACCAAGGTATAGTTTGTTACGCACCTCGAATTACAATTTATTGATGTAAACTCACTCGAGTCAAAATATAAACAGTAACAGTAGTGTCCCATGAATGTTTGGAGCACACGAGAGTAGTGTGGTGGTGGTACTACTGTTGTGTCGCGCGTGTGCCGCAGGGCTCCATCTTCGGCCAGCTGGAGGGGTCGCAGGTGCGCCCGCTCCGCATCACGGGCCGCGCCCTCGAGCGCGCCGACCTGCTCGTCGTCTCCTTGCAACAGTTTCAACTAATTATTACACACAAAGTAAGTAATAAACTGTGACAGTCTCATCCCATTAATTGGATATTTTAGTAATCTTAAATAATGAAATTAAATGTTATCTTTATTTGTAGGTCCGGCAGTATATTGCATCAAATCCGCAATCTAAACTTGATTACATGACTTTAGACCATCCATTAGAGGACAACCCGTACAACAGTATTGAGTACATAATGCGAGGAAGCAAAGTAATAAAACTTCCCGTGAGTATGACGCTCTACAAGTGACATACTATAATGACAATGAAGTCCTAGCTTCGACGTCCTTGAACCGACGTCGTAACAATACACTCAAAATATTTTATCTAACCTAACCTACCGATTCGTTTCGTTAGGGAATGTGAGCTTGTAGTATGTATAATATATGTATGTGTGTGTGTGTGTGTGTTGCAGTGGATGAAGGAGGCGAAGACGGCGGAGACGAGCGTGTGGTACGGGCGCTGGCTGCTGGCGGTGTGGGCGGTGGGCCCCATGGCGACGGCGTTCCTGGTGCTGCTGCTGGCCACCCGGCCCACCCTCGAGCTGGACGCCGCGCTCGCCGTGCTCGTGCTGCTCGACGCGCTGCACCTCGCATACCTCTACACTGAGTTCTACACGGTCCTTACGCTACACTGCTCTCATTATACCGTTTTAGGGTTCCGAACCTCAAAAGGTTAAACGGAACCCTTACAGGATGACTTTGTTGTCCGTTCGTCCGTCTGTCTGTCAAGACCTTTTTCTCGGAAACGCGTGGAGGTATCAAGTTGAAATTAACATGTAATGCTTATGTCCGCGGTCTTATGAAGCTGTATAAAAATCAAGCTTCTAAATCATTGCAAACTTTGCAAACCAAAGATACCTGTTTTTGCATTTACAAACTTATATTTGCAGTTGGTTGACTAATCGCAACGTTGTCGATGTATGAAGACAACTGTTTGAGCCACTTATTCTGTCTTTTTATATTTCTGTTAATACGCCTAGCTACCCAAGGGAAACACACCAAAAAGACTTTATGAATTAAAAAAAAAACAAATAATTACAAACTTTTTACTTGTTGTGTGTGTAAACCCCGACGGTGACAGTGACGTTTTGTTCTCCTTTTGTTTTTATCTGTAATACGTTTTTTTTCTGCAAACATTTTAAATAATCGTAAATGTACCGCCGCCGCTGAGTAATTGTAAATAAAGAGACTGCTGTGATTGCTACTTGTGCTGTCAACAAAACCAGACCTGGTAAGAAGAATACAGAAGCTGATTACGTGAGTGTTTCCCTTTTTCTTTGAGCTGGGCTATTTTCAGGTGTATAGGGACAGCGCAAGTGGTTATGATTCTTCCTTTCCTTCATCTTTTTCTTTTCCATAGGTATTTGTTTTTTCTTTTTTTACATTCCGCGTTAATGTGTATCAAACGACAGTTTTTCAACAGCGAAAAAATAGTTTAACAGCATAACATAGCATCACGCCTGTATTCCCAAAGGCGTAGGCAGAGGTGTATAGTATTATATATACACCCACTCCTGGTCAGCTATATATCGCTATCGACCCACTATGGTCGATTAATTCTTTCAAATATTTCTCCTCTCAGACGACGCCCTGAGCCGAGGTTCGCGCCCAACCGGGCACCCTCAGGCCTGTTGTCTTAAAACGTTGTACCGGGTGAGAGCCTTCAGCGCTCCCCATTTGTCCGGCCAAATAGTTAATGCCCCTGCGGCAAATCTCAATAAGTCACGTCAAAAATAAAATAACGTCACCTATGTTACGTGCGTGCGTGTGTTGCGTTTATCGTGTTATGTCTTTGATTGTTGTGCTATTTTTTTCAAAGACAAAGTCAATTTGTTTGCGACGACGCAACGCAGAGGGATGTTGTAAGTTTCATCCATTTGTCTACGACTATGTATCGTAGCTCCAGAACGCAGGGTTCGATTTAGATGCAGTCAGGGTCTGATGATCACCAGGTAGTAATAGGATAGTAAAATGACGCAAGTCCTTTGAGTTTGGGCTTGTTTAATTAGTATTTTGGAACTCTGGCCCTAGATGGTTGGTATTCAGCATCTGATGTTGAATTCGACATTAAAATGACGTAACCCCTCGAGTTTGAGCTTGTTTAGTTTGTCTTGATAAGCAATCTGGTCCTAGGTGGTTGGCATTCAGAGTCTGATAATGTTCAGATGACAATTTGCGCGGAACCCTTGATGCGCGAGTCAGACTCGCACTTGACCGGATTTTTTACTACCTACTGTTTTTCTATTTTACATTTGTTGACATTGCGCAGTTACTTTTCTGCGCAAATGTCAAAATATCAAATTGCAATACTGCTTTTATAGATGCATTACTTTGGTGTGGCTTTTTTAAACCCCTTTGTCTATTATTTAATTTTCAGATGGAACTCGTAGTGGAAGGCGCGAAGTGTGAGTATAAATACATCCAGTGGATGATCTTCAAGAACGGCTGGGTGTACGTGGACGTGTGCTCGGTGGCGCTGCCGTACGCCAGCGTCATCTGGGTGTCGCCCCTCACCAGCCAGCTGTTCCGGCTGCTGCGCTTCTACACCCTCTACTTCTTCCACAGAGACTTCTGCGGCAAGTTCCAGGTGCCATACTCCACAAACAAACACCCCCTACAATGATCATTATTACACTTGCTTACTTTTTACATAGGCTTACTTTTTAATCGATTTCTGTACGCGCTTTTCGTGCTGTAGAGGTGAATTTTCTATTTAGCAATAAGACCGCCGATGCCTGTTGTACTTTTTTGTACTTCTGTTGTTATTCCGTAATAATTACCCTAATTACATTATTTTATATTGTATTGTAAATACAGGGTGTTAGTGACATCGTAACGAAAAAAAAAATGGAACGCCTATTTTATTGTACTAAAAACGATGGTGGGTGTTTTTCTTGTCGCAAATGTTTAATTAAGATTTTCAATTTTTACTGTGCCGCAATGTAAGTCGAACAACGCGCCACACAGACGCTAAACTTACGCGCGGCTACGTTACGCGTGTGAGATACGATGTTGATATCTAGGTAGGAGTTTTCATTCTCTTGTATTTAGATGCTTAGTAGTGGTTCAACGTTTAAAAATGTTGTTTGTTGAAGTAGAACACCTACTGCCACGATTTTTCACGCACGGTACCTACCTACCAGTTATTAAAACGTTCCTAACTTATTAACAATAAAAACCCTACTCTTGCCTTACCTTAATTGTTATTCCTTCGGATGAAGTACCTAGGTAGGTACCCTAGAACATGTCACGTCACGTAGGAATGCAACATCGCGTTTCCTCCGCGGTAGGTAGGTATCACACGCACTCACAAACACAACACCTTGCTCTTTAATAAACATCAACAATCTTCCATACTTTTGCGCAGTAAATGGTCTATGATCTATCATCATAGTCGACACTACTCATTTACAGAATGAAACAAACACTCACAAACACGAAAAAAATATCCTCGAAAAACATCACGCGATTCGGGTCAAGCTTAGTATTCGACTGAGCGGAAGCGCGCGGCGGCGGCGTTAGCGCAAAGCATCAAAGGCGCCGACTAAGGGCGCCGACGACGCACTGGCCGCGGCCGAGTCGAGCCGACGACTAGAGAGGGAGAGAGAGTATGTTTATGGTGCAAGTGACAGAGAAAGAAATAGTATCTGTTCGTATGCCTACTTTATTGGCGAGCGTTGCCCTTGACCCGTGCGCCGGCTATTCACCTGCGCATAGCTGAAGTTGTAGATACGTTATTATTATTATTGATGACATTGATAAAATTTAATAATTAGTAATTTTTATTTGTTTATTTTAAATGTGCGTTCTATGCAGCTTAAAACACAATATGGGACTGAAAAAAATCTATTATTTTTATGAATTTGGCGACAGGAAACTTCACTTGATACCTATCAACTCAAAGAAATACCTAGTATCTGTTCGTAATGCCTACTTTATTGGCGCGCGTTGCCCTTGATCCGTGAGGCTATTCACGTCCGAGTATCCATCAAGACAGATCAAACAAGCCCTAACTCGGAGGTCTTGCGTCCCAGGATCCTTTAATTATGTCTTAGAACCTTCTTGGCCTATGTGGTCCAGTGGTTGAGCGATGGGATGCGGAGGGTCCGGGTTCGTATTCCGGTGGGGACATATCACAAAAATCTGTTTATAAGGCCTTTGGTTGGGACGTTACAGGCTGATCACCTGATTGTCCGAAAGTAAAATGATCCGTGCTTCGGAAGGTACGTTAAGTCGTTGCTCCTGTCTACTAGGTACTTATGTAAGCACGTAGCCGTTACATGAATATTGAACACAGAACAGGATAGGTTTAATTAGTTCTTTACTGATGATTTAACAATGAGATTTAAAACTACGAATAACTTAGTACTTAGTACCTCGGTACGGTACCAACATGTAACAAGAAAAATAAGATCACTCCACTCGGACAATTTTTTTCTTTGAACATGCCGACATTGCCTACGCGGCGGAGTTGCCGAACTATCGATAGGTAGATTATCAATTGTTGAACTTGAAAATTGTCTAAACTATCGAAAGTAGTGATAGTACATTTAGATCGATACTAGCGATAGTACCGATAGGTCTTGCTTTGTAACAATAATGGGTATTGATCTAAAAGATTTATTTATTTATTTATTTTCGATTTTTGTGTAGCGAGGTTTTGCGTAGGTACTTACATACTAAGTTGGTGGATGGTTGACATAGTAGGTAACTAATTACCTAATCTGTGGTGGTTGTGTTAGTTGGTTGTTAGTTATTCTAATGACAACAAAGAATACAATTATTTACTGTTTCAACTGTTTTAGGTAGATAATGGCCCTGATTCCTATGAGTAAATGAATGAATAACCCGGTCGAATCAAAAAGGTATCTCGCTGGTAACTTAATTCTGTCGGTTGTTTTAGATTTCTGCTTAAAATTGACGTGTATTCCATAAATTTTATGCCTGTTGATTATCCGTCCATTTAAGAATAAGAATAAAATAAATTTATAATTTACGATAGACAGAGAAAGAAATAGGATCGGTTCGTAGTGCCTACTTTGTAGGCCGCGCCGCCGCCGCGCCGCCGGCGTGCGGCGCGGGGCGCGCGGAGCGGGGCGTGCGGAGCGGGGCGCGCGGCGCGGTGCGTGTGGCCGTTGACCCGTTCGAGCAGCTGTTGTCTCCATTACATCGAAAATTTTCGATAATTTGTCATTATTGTTTTTTTTATTGAAATTTGGGTTCTATGCAGCTAAAAGCACAATATGGAATTGAAAATAATTAAAAACAAAACTCAAAATTTCATGAATTTTGCGACGGAAAATTCCACTAGATATTAACTCAGAATCATGGTCTGAATCATCCCTTTCAGTATTCGTTACGATGTCACTAACACCCGGTATAATTATTATTTGCAAATCAAAGTATCAATATAATTTTATTAACTAAGTCACAATTTTTTTTAGGCAAAAACGAAAGCGAATATTTTGAAAATTGTTTTGTGTTTGCTGTTCATCCACGCCATGGTGTGCGGCTGGATCCTCGCTAACTGCAGGGATGGTATGACCCTTGCCCGGAACATGTGACACAAACAGAACAGTGGGAGAGAAGGCCAAGTTCGGAACAAAGAGGAAGTGATAACCTAACTGGCTTTACGGAGGTTCCTTGACAATTTGGGGATTTGGGAATAAGTAAACGGTTTTACTAGACATGCAAAATTGTAAGGGTGTAGTTAGTTTAAAATAACTTTCGAAACACGATATGTGTCGGCTTGTATGTATGCCTCATCCGTTTCCTTCGCGAACTTTGAATTACTCTTAGAGAATTTGTATTACATACTGATGAAACGCATTTCTAAGGAGCCGCAAACTTCCAATATAAGCATATTTTATTTTCAGACGGCTACTTCCCCCTAGAAGTGCATTCACCAACAATAAATACATCAAATGCCCATCTTGACATATCACAATTCAACTACGTCAACAAGGGCAGAAAAAATGGTATTTATTATTTGATTAATTTAAAATAATAAGAGGTGCACGACCCAACGTGAAGGCGTGATGATGGATGACGTCGCAGCAGCGTGTAGCCACCTCCTGCCGGTCGTCCTCGAATTACTGGCCACGACAAAATTTCTTTTGATTTACAGTGCGGCCTAAAATAAATATAAGAAAGAAAAATATCAAGAATAAGTAGTACTTACCAAAAACTAAGCAGATAATTATTGACTTGAACTAGTAGAGATGAAGCCTGAGCTAGCCAGGGGTCTACCCGACTACCCGGCCCTGGCCCGCCGCAGCTACACTTTTTGTGCGTCTGTGGAACTCCTAACAGACGTAAACTTAAATCCTGCGCAATGAGCCAACTGCTCTAAACGTCAATTAATGTGTTTTTTAATTAATATTGAACAGGATGCCCCCGGCGTGATATCGTGTATCACGGGACACACCAGAAGTCGTTCCCAGCGTTTGTGAGGCCCGCCACGTGGCTGGGAGACTACCTGCTTATTTTGATGTTCTTTATGACCCTCCTCACCAACAGTAACGAAGATTACGTGAGTACATCTAACGGCAATACGCAGGACGGGTTGTTGAGGTACTGCGCGCGCGCACTTCGAACACTATTTATACCGCCGTTTCGAGCTTATAAGTTTGTATTTGGATACACATCTCAAATTAACACTTGGTTATGTTATACTCGGTCTCGTCCAGCGTAACGTAAGTATGACCTACATAGATCCTGAGATATGGACAACCCACACGGCGTCGTAAGTATATCATTAAGTTTTCGATCAATCTTAAGCATCTCTGAAAGGGATTAATTTACGATTACAAAAAAGCTGAACAGAACAGAATGCACACGCCTAATAATATAATTATAATGATGTATAACTGTGTATAACTAATATAATTCCAGGTTACGCCAATAAAGACCGAAGAAGTTTATTATAAAATAATTGTATGGCATTTACTATACTTGCTTCGGCTGTGGATCAGCTGCGTGTGTGTCAGCTTCGTTTATACAAAATATCGTGAAATGTACCACTTCAACTACGACGTGGAGTCCTTGCTGAAATATTTGAAATATAACGATGTGTCCCCGTACGTACGGAACACAGTAAGGACGTATACGGACCTGCTGTGGAAGAGGCAGTGTGGTGAGTTGTGTTGCTGCGCCCCGTCGTTAGCGTTACCATCCTTACCTCCACACTAATGGGGAGCCGGGTCCGGGGGCTGGCCAGCCGTGGGACGGGACTCGAGTCTTGTTGGTCACAAGGTTTCGGTTTATGTGCAAGGAACAATAACGTCGGCGTCGCTTGTTTAGGAGACAGTGGAGACAATCGCGTACATAATGACTTGTAGGTAACTGGCTGCCGGAGATCACGCAGCAGGCGCCGTACTGCCTGCGGCAGGACATCCTGTCGTCGCTGTACATGCACCACCTGCTGGGCCCGCCGCTGCTGCGCTCGCTGCCCGCCTACTTCCTGCGGCAGCTCGCCATCAAGCTCAAGCGGGTCGTCGTATTCCCTGGTTACTACTTCGTTTAATAATATCATCTTTTTGAGGAGTAGTCTATATGTCGCCAAAGACAAACTGCAGAATATATGCGCTGAATGGGGGAACAACCCGACGTTCTAGTACGATTTTGGCGTGAATCTAGTTTCTTTGTTTGTCTGTTTACTTATTTAGACTATAATGATTTTGTTTTAGGAAGGTATGTCGTGAAAGAAGGTGACATTCATCCGTTCATGTACTTCATACATGAAGGTGAAGTGGAAAAGTGGTACACGGATCGCAAGTTAGTACTGCCTACTTCTAGGTTTTTTTACGTAATTCAGTAGACCTGCCCCAGATGGTATACACCACCTGCTTGGGTAACAATAACTACATCGTGTTTAAGGGGAACATCATTGTGTTATTGTATTGCGTGTCGCCAGAAACAACTCTCGTTTTTACTTATTTAACCATTTTCTATAACCGATTCCGTCTCCGAAGTAACTAGTACGTAGTTGTGCTGCTATGTATGGATCCGCAAAATGCGTGAATCGAATTTTGATATAATAATAATAACATATTTGCATTTGAAAGATAAAATCATAAAATAATGGTACATACAAACAAGTTCCTCCAACTTAGCTATTTACAATAAAATGCAAATATTACTGATACAAGTAGATCATGCAATAATTAGAAAAATACAATCATGTCACGCGTATCGACATGAAACAAAAGATACAATATCAAAGTCACAATATTCGTAGTCATCATAATTGACATTTTTTTTTCCAGTGGAGATAGTCGCTTGGCAGCAGTCCTGATCATCAACGGAGTTTTCGGAATTATCCCGGGCCTCTTCCCTAACACGGCGTATCAGTACTCGTACTACACCCGCACGGTGCGTACTGCCTGCCTCTGTTCCTCGCGCAACGTATTTGTTAGATCGCATTAGTACCTAATATCATACATAATCGCATTCTGAAAAGTTGATTATTGTAATTGATTTCTTCGTATCCCATAGTACAGTCGTGACTAGTATCTCTGTAGTAACACGGGTGATAACATCTTCTCGCAGTAGCGCCAAGCGGCCCACTGTGTATCTATTGAACAGATTATGATAATGAGATTTCCACTAGTCTGGTAAATTTACAAAGAAATTTGTGTTTCCTACAACAGAAATCCATTCGTTACAATTTAGGCAAACGATTTCTGGTAATGTATTTTTACTTTGGCTTACTTCATTTTCAAATATTTCCAGGTTGTGGATCTCGTGTATTTGCATTACTATGATTGGCAAGACCTACTGGACGGGTACCCGGACGTGAAGTACGACCTGTACGTGGCCGCCATGCAGATGAAGCGGGACATCCTGCTGGCGTCGTCACGCACCTCGCTGCGCGGCGGGCCCTCGCGCATGTCGCTCAAGAGAGAGACCTCGCTTGGGTCCTCCAAGACGGAGCGCCGCCCGCTGGCCAGGGCAGACCAGTCGAGAACGAGCACCCTTAAAGGGGGACTCTCGAGAGCATCTTTAAGATCTAACTATTAACTATCTTTTAAACAATATTGTTACTAAATTATACTTAATGTTATGTAAAACCTCTTTCCTTTTTGCATACAACAAGATGAAACGATATTCACCCAGTTACCCTCTAAAGTAATAATTTACCAAAAAAAAAAAATTAAAAAAAAAGCTCACATAAGGTTTACAAAGCCAGCAAAGAATGCGACTTAGTTTTTGTACAAGTGGTTCCTGGGATTTGTTATAGGGTAGGGCAAGCAAGCGAGCAAGCGAGCAAGCGAGCAAGCAAGCAAGCAAGCTTAGCTGTCCTGTGACGTCATCAATAAAAGCGGTCAAACATCGTACTCGTTGTTAAATTCATACATAATTTTCTAAAAATTAAGCAAAATTAAAAATTTTGGAAAAACCCACGACGGTAAAAATATCATCGAAAAAGAATAAAATAACTCAAAACCCCCGACTTAACCCAATTATTATGTAACGAAATATTATATTAGACTTAAAAATACTTTCTAAAAAAGAGTTGATATCTCGAGACATCGGTAATAGATATGTTGTGAATTAACTTGATTTGAAATGGATTTAGCGCTATAGGTATTCCAGAAGATTTTCAAAAAATAAATACAACTTGCACGTTCTGATGACTTGTTTATTGTGAGGGGGGTTGAACCACGCCCTAAAACACAGGAAGAAAGCGCCTGCAGGAAAAGTAATATCTACACTTAATTAAATGAGTTGCTCCGCATACGACGACAGGCGCTTCAACATGCCCCCCGGCGTTGAAAACAGCGTTTTCAACAAACTTCTGAAGAAATAGGCAGCGGGCAAAGCTTACTAAATGCTCTCCGAATAATTCCAGTCGTCGTTCGAATGTCAGCCACGCGGACGATGCCATCGGGACCCGGATGAACTGCGACGATTCTGCCCAACCTCCATTTAAGCGGCGGTAACTGGTCGTCTTTCACCACAACCAGAGAATCCAATTTCAACTCGTTCTTGCACGATCGCCACTTTACTCGATGCTGCAACTCTGCAATATATTCTTTACTCCACCGGTTCCAAAATTGGTGGCGAAGCTGCTCGATGCGTTGAAAACGTGACAGAGAGTGAATGGGTCGGTCCTGGTGATCCGGTTGAGGCAAACAAGTCAGCGGTCTTCCGATTAAAAAGTGTCCCGGCGTCAAAGGAGTGCAGTCTGCAGGATTGGAAGATAATGGAGTCAGAGGCCGTGAATTCAAAATGGCTTCGATTTGCGTCAGTGTGGTGTTAAGCTCCTCATACGTTAAGTGACAATTTCCCAACACTCTTACTAAGTGGTACTTGGTTGACTTCACGCCCGCCTCCCAGAGGCCTCCGAAGTGAGGGGTATAAGATGGGATAAAATGGAACGTAATGCCATCATTGGATACACTCTCACCTAAACAATTGCAGTTAGCCTTCAAAAAATTGGAAATGTCTTTGTATGCACCAACAAACGAGGTACCGTTATCTGAATAGAGATTAACAGGTTTTCCTCTGCGCGATATGAATCGACGTAATGCCAGTAAGAAATGATTGCTCGTCAAGTTGCCCACTAACTCTAGATGTATAGCTTTAGTAGAAAAACAGATAAATACCGCAATATACACCTTCACCAATCTACATCCACGACCTTGACGACTAGCGCACATAATGGGACCCGCGTAATCGACGCCGACGTTCTCAAATGGAAATGATCCGGAAAGACGCTGCCGTGGTAAGTTTCCCATCAAAGGGTTAATAACCTTACCCTTCATACGACTGCATAACACGCATTTATAGTAGCAAGCCCTAGCCAAATTACGGCCCCCTATGGGCCAATAAGTTTCTCGAATAGATGCCAGTAGCAATTGAGGACCAGCATGCATCAATCGTTTGTGTTCAGATTCAAAAACTAGTCTAGTAACATAATGAGTGGACTGTAATAAGATAGGATGCTTTTTACTAAAAGAAAAATCGGAATTGTCAAGACGACCACCAACACGCATGATTTTATGCTCATCCAGATAAACATTGAATTTTAGTAACGGACTCTTTTTCGGTAAATCTTTATTATTTAATAGAAGTCTATATTCTGGAAAGGACTCGTCTTGACACTTCACGATGATCAAATTCAGCGCATTTTGTAACTCCTCACTACTCAAATAATCGGCCGACAATGACTGCTTTCTGCAGCGGTTAATAAACCGCAGAACGTAAGCTACGGTACGTACAAGCCGTGAGTAATTAGAAAATCGCGAAAAGTCAATTAATTCTTTACTGTTATCAGTAACAGTAACGTTCAATGTAGTCTCAAGTTTAGTCTCCGGTAATTTCCCAGAATGTGTGGGCTGAGAAGGCAATTGAATGGGTTCTTGTTTTAAAAAATCGGGACCTGTCCACCAGAACTCCGAATTAAGCATGGCACTAATATTCATACCGCGCGATATTAGGTCAGCAGGGTTCTTATCAGTTGGGACGTGAAGCCAAGTGCAGTTGCCTGCTTTATCTAAAATTTCAGCAACGCGATTGCGTACGAACGGTTGAAGTTTAGAAGGTAACATACGCAAGCAACCCAATACGATGGTAGAATCAGTCCACAAAAAAACTTCATCAATTGTAGCCCGAAGTGAACTACTTATCTTCTCAAACAATTGAGTACCCACGAGAGCACCACACAACTCAAGCCTCGGAATAGTCGTGGCTTTAATTGGGGCTACACGACTTTTAGCCATTAACAAGCGAACCAAAACTTGACCATCCCTATTAGTAGTGCGAATATACGCACACGCACCATACGCACGCTCTGACGCGTCAGTAAAAATGTGTAGTTGTAACAACTTATACATGTTACAAACAATTACACGAGGAATCCGAATGGTGTTCAATAATGGTAATGTCTTTAAAACTTCATCCCAAAGATTACGAATGCTTGGAGATAAGGGTTCATCCCATGAGACCTTCTCTAACCATAATTTCTGTAACAACATTTTCATAATGATCACACTTGGGGCTAATAAACCTAATGGATCGAAGATCTGTGCAATAACTGACAACACGTCACGCTTACTATTTCCATTTGGTAAACAAAAACCAATCGGGAAGCAAAGTTCATCCGAATCTGCGTGCCAACCAAGACCTAACAGCTTGCTAGGCTCATGAGTTCCTATATTTAAATCGAGGAGTGCGGTTTCACTATCGGGCACTAACTAAGATTCGTTAGATTTCCATTTTCTTAATGACATACCTGCCTGGGCAAATGCGTTAGTAATCTCTGTGCGTATATTAAGGGCCTCATTCAGTTCGTCAGCACCGGTAAGCAGGTCATCGACATAAAAGTCGTGCTTGATGATTTCAGCGATCCTATCATCCTTGCAATCGAGCCCGATCTGCCGCAAGCTTCGTGTGGCAAGATAAGGGGCACTAGCCGTGCCGTAGGTCACGGTATTGAGTTGAAAGATCTTGACAGGTTGACACGTATTATCGCGCCAGAGGACCTGTTGCAAATACCTATCAGACGGATGGACGACAATCTGTCTATACATTTTTTCGACATCTGCCGATAATATATATTTATGCTGTCTAAAACGAATCAGTATAGACAGGAGGTCGTCCTGAACCGTAGGTCCAACCATTTGGATGTCATTCATGGAAACCCCGGACGTTGTAGGACAACTTACGTTGTACACCACTCTGAGCTTAGTGGTTGTACTGCTTTCGCGTAAGACTCCGTGACGGGGTATAAAATAGGCATTGCAGTTCGAATCAGGTTGCTGACACTCAGACATATGACCTAACGATTGGTACTCTGCCATGAAGTCGTAATACATTTTACTCAAATCAGGTTTGCTTTTCAGTCTACGCTCCAGAGAATATAAACATTGGGCGGCTCGGTCAAATGATTTCCCTAAAACATCAGGATTTTGTTTCAATGGGATACGGACACAAAAACGACCATCATCGAGACGGGTACTCGTTTTAATAAAATGGTCCTCACATAATTTTTCACTGGGTGAAAAATGATTTGACTTGGAATCAATTTCCTCCAGCTGCCAAAACCGAGTTAAATCGATGCCACAATTATCAGTGCTACCAGGGCTGTGCGTCGTTTTAAGCAGATTACAGCGAATATCATTCGACAATAATGTAGCATGACAGCTAGAAACAGGACCTGATATAATCCAACCCAACTTGGTTTCGCAGAGGACAGGTTTTTTATTGCCTAACTTTATTTTCTGCGATCCTAACAGATCCCAGAAGAGATCGGCCCCAATCAACATATGCACATCAGCGGGCTTATAAAATGTTTCATCAATTTCCAGACGATAGTGTGCGACTTGAAGTGGAAGGCTCATTATAAGGTAAGTGAACATTCTCATTATGTGCATTTGCAATCGATTTATATTCAGTTGTATGCAACAATGTATTGTGACGACGTTTGCAGATTTTACACCCTTGTTTCCTACAACGATTTGCAAAATGACCGGCTGTCAAACAGTTGTAACATATTTTGAAAGTGGGGACTAACTTCAGCCGTTCTTCGTTGCTTAAGGCCAAAAAGGAAGAACAATCAGTTAAAGTATGATTACCCTTGCATTTAGGACAAACCTTAGATGACAATTGCGCATTAGAAGTGTTTTGCACACCGACCATAGACTTCAGTTTAGGATTGGACTTGTTGCAGGTACTTGCGGGACCACTGCGTGACATCTCTAACGTCTCAATCAAGTCCGCGCGATTACGTATGAACTTAATGAACTTTTTGAATGTGATAGGGTCATCCTCTTCTAAGCGGCCCTTGTACTCTTCCCATTCTCTAAAGGTTTTGAGGTCCAACTTTTGAGTCACAATGTAAATTAATAAGGTGTCCCAGTGCTCAACAGACTCACCTAAGGACTTTAAAGCCCGAATATTTTTATTAAGTTGGTCAATTAAACGTTTTAAATGAGCAGAAGACTCTTTGACATTTTCAATGTTGAATAACGCTGCGACGTGATTATGAATTAGCAGACGTTTATTGTCGAATCTTTCGCACAACAGTTTCCATGCCACTGAGTAATTACTAGCCGAGAACTCAATGGAATTAATTACCACGGCAGCAGAGCCTTCTAAACATGCGCGTAAATAGTGGAATTTATTTATTGCGTCAATGTCGTCGTTTGAGTGAACAAGACTAGTGAAAGTGTCACGAAACTCCAACCAACTCTCATAAACACCATTGAATTTTGGCAACTGTATTGTAGGCAACTTGACGAGCTGATTACGGTTACTTGTATGAGTGCTCTTATCACTACCCGCAGGTGCCGGCGGCTCATTAGCCTTATTAAATGTAGACAACATTTCTTCGGCGTCGGCTAAAGCACGGTAGTACTGCGAGTCAAACTCAGTACGTGCGGTATATTGAGGCTCAGGTTCTAACACTAAACATTCTATCTGCAACTGCACCTCGTCATATTGGTCATACAAAGACTGAAGTTTACTTAAACGCAACTGCAATTCCCTCGCGTCAGAACTAGTTAATTCTTTCTTAGATAACTCTGTGCAGAAGTTAATGAAACCAGTCAATCGTCCCTTAAAACTGCCTCGCTTTTTCACTAAATCCTTTACCACCTCATCCCCGGCCATTCTGGGAGTCGAACAACGTCAACCTGGAATGTAATTACAATGTTAATTACCTTAGAATGGGCAAATAAAGAATGTATACAGTACCAATTACAAATGGGGAACAAATATCTAACACATTCGGACCTACTTTGAAATATTAATCTTATATAATAAGTGTAATAACAATAATAAACGTTCAAGTAACACAGTAAATGACAATTGAAAATTACTAATACAATAAGTTTATGAAATAAATTATTTGGTGACTGCCACGAAAAAACACTTTTACATTTATAATGTACCTACGCAAAATAAATAACGTGAACGACTAATGAAATAATTATTATATATCTCTAAAAATGAATTGAAATCATGTAGCTAAGCTAACTATACCGATTTGACTAAAATTTTTCAACATTTGAGAACAAAATATCATTCACGATGCGCAATAACAATAATGGTACTAGTAAAAGGTTTAAATGCACTTTACTAACCTGATATACAAATGAGTAATTTCACATTTAGATAATACCTGATTAGAGTGCTGGGTTATTAAATAATCTTGACTTAACACCATATAATTGCCTCAATCGTCATAACCTCCAAACTGTTCCAAACTCCAAATTCCTATTGCTGATGATATCCACTCAACATCCAGCTTCGAAGGACCATGTTGTGAATTAACTTGATTTGAAATGGATTTAGCGCTATAGGTATTCCAGAAGGTTTTCAAAAAATAAATACAACTTGCACGTTCTGATGACTTGTTTATTGTGAGGGGGGTTGAACCACGCCCTAAAACACAGGAAGAAAGCGCCTGCAGAAAAAGTAATATCTACACTTAATTAAATGAGTTGCTCCGCATACGACGACAGGCGCTTCAACAAGATATACTTAAGTACCTAAACAATGAATATGGATGTTTACAGTTTTTTCCTAACGTGTCTGTTTCTCGAAGATATACTTAAATGTAGCGATAATAATTTTACCATAATACATAACCGAGCAATATCCGTCGGGGGCTGCCTTTTCTATATCAAATTTCAACAAAATTTAATCATACTCATAAGTGTATTTTATGTCGTCGTTAAACATCTACAATTCTTCAATAAGTGTATTCACGTCACTAGAAAAGGAGCAGTTTTCCAAGATCGAAAAGTTTTCCCGTACTCGACATGACGTTCCGATTAAAACTCCGTCCGTTATTATTAACTCCAAGCGGCTTTTTCCAGAAAAGCAAATTTTTTATGGCGGCAATCTTGTTTTTCCGCCATTTTGATTTTTTTTCATCGACGATAGATTTTGATCAAAACATTAATGGGATTCCATTTGTATTTATTTACTTTGATCATACTACAACCTACAATTTGTACGACGTTATGACCGGTTTTCCTTATGAAGAAATGTGACTTCGTCTACCTAACAAATCGCCACAGGGTGGGTGGGAGGGCAAAATTTTTGCGTTCCCGGCATCCTAGAGACACGGGAGTGGTCTTAAAATTTTCGGGGAGACCAGGGCTACCATATAATGCAATAAAATTAGTAGGCATCTCCAATAATTTGTAACAAAACCCAAACCAAACAAAACCCAAAACTTACAAAACCCAAACCTAAAAAAACCCAAACCTAACAAAACTCAAACCTAACAAAATCCAAACATAATAAAACCCAAACCTAAAAAAACCGAAACCAAACAAAACCCAAATAACAAAATACAAACCCAACAAAACCCAAACCCAACAAAACCCAAACCTAACAAAATTCAAACCCAACAAAACCCAAAGCTAATAAAACCCAAACCCAATAAAACCCAAACCCAACAAAATCCAAACCTAACAAAACCCAAATAACAAAATCAAAACCTAACAAAACCCAAACCCAACAAAACCCAAACCTAACAAAACCCAAACCAAACAAAACCCAAACCTAACAAAACCCAAACCAAACAAAACCCAAAACTTACAAAACCCAAACCTAAAAAAACCGAAACCTAACAAAACCCAAATAACAAAACCCAAACACAACAAAACCCAAACCCAACAAAACCCAAACCTAACAAAACCCAAATAACAAAATCAAAACCTAACAAAACGCAAACCCAACAAAACCCAAACCTAACAAAACCCAAACCCAACAAAACCCAAAACTTACAAAACCCATACCAAAAAAACACAAACAGAAGGCAAACCTAACCCAAACCTAACACAAAACTAACCCAAACCTAACCAAACCCAAGAAACCCAAACCTAACAAAACTCAAACCAAATCAAAACTTAACCCAAACCTAACACAAACCTAACCCAAATCTAACCCAAACCTAACCCAAAACTAACCCAAACCTAACCCAAACCTAACCCAAACCTAACCCAAAACTAACCCAAATCAAACCCAAACCTAACCCAAAACTAACACATACCTAACCCAAACCTAACACAAACCTAACCCAAACCTAACCCAAACCTAACCCAAACCTAACCCAAACCTAACCCAAACCTAACACAAACCTAACCCAAACCTAATCAAAACAACCCAAACCTAACCCAAATCAAACCTAACCCAAACCTAACCCAAACCTAACACAAACCTAACACAAACCTAACACAAACCTAACACAAAACTAACCCAAACCCAAGAAACCCAACCCTAACAAAATCCAAACCTAACAAAACTCAAACCTAACAAAATTCAAACATAATAAAACCCAAACCTAACAAAACCAAAATAAAAAAATCCAAACCTAACAAAACCCAAACCCAACAAAACTCAAACCTACCCAAAACGAAGGTTTGGTACCAAGTACTTGGGGTTTGGTACCAAGTACTTGGGGTATGGTGGTAAGTACTTGGGGTATGGTGGTAAGTACTTGGGGAATGGTGGTAAGTACTTGGGGTAAGGTGGTAAGTACTTGGGGTTTGGTACCAAGTACTTGGGGTTTGGTACCAAGTACTTGGGGAATGGTAGTAAGTACTTGGGGTATGGTAGTAAGTACTTGGGGTTTGGTACCAAGTACTTGGGGTATGGTAGTAAGTACTTGGGGTTTGGTACCAAGTACTTGGGGTATGGTTGTAAGTACTTGGGGTATGGTAGTAAGTACTTGGGGTATGGTGGTAAGTACTTGGGGTTTGGTACCAAGTACTTGGGGTATGGTAGTAAGTACTTGGGGTATGGTAGTAAGTACTTGGGGTATGGTAGTAAGTACTTGGGGAATGGTAGTAAGTACTTGGGGTATGGTAGTAAGTACTTGGGGTTTGGTGGTAAGTACTTGGGGTATGGTGGTAAGTACTTGGGGTATGGTGGTAAGTACTTGGGGTATGGTGGTAAGTACTTGGGGTATGGTGGTAAGTACTTGGGGTATGGTGGTAAGTACTTGGGGTATGGTGGTAAGTACTTGGGGTATGGTAGTAAGTACTTGGGGTTTGGTACCAAGTACTTGGGGTATGGTGGTAAGTACTTGGGGTTTGGTACCAAGTACTTGGGGTTTGGTACCAAGTACTTGGGGAATGGTAGTAAGTACTTGGGGTATGGTAGTAAGTACTTGGGGTATGGTGGTAAGTACTTGGGGTATGGTGGTAAGTACTTGGGGTATGGTGGTAAGTACTTGGGGTATGGTGGTAAGTACTTAGGGTATGGTGGTAAGTACTTGGGGTATGGTGGTAAGTACTTGGGGTATGGTGGTAAGTACTTGGGGTATGGTCGTAAGTACTTGGGGTATGGTAGTAAGTACTTGGGGTTTGGTAGTAAGTACTTGGGGTATGGTAGTAAGTACTTGGGGTATGTAGGTAAGTACTTGGGGTATGGTGGTAAGTACTTGGGGTATGGTGGTAAGTACTTGGGGTTTGGTACCAAGTACTTGGGGTATGGTAGTAAGTACTTGGGGTATGGTAGTAAGTACTTGGGGTATGGTAGTAAGTACTTGGGGTATGGTAGTAAGTACTTGGGGTTTGGTACCAAGTACTTGGGGTATGGTACCAAGTACTTGGGGTATGTAGGTAAGTACTTGGGGTATGGTGGTAAGAACTTGGGGTATGGTGGTAAGTACCTGGGGTATGGTGGTAAGTACTTGGGGTATGGTGGTAAGTACTTGGGGTATGGTGGTAAGTACTTGGGGTATGGTAGTAAATACTTGGGGTATGGTGGTAAGTACTTGGGGTATGGTAGTAAGCACTTGGGGTATGGTAGTAAGTACTTGGGGTATGGTAGTAAGTACTTGGGGTATAGTAGTAAGTACTTGGGGTATGGTAGTAAGTACTTGGGGTATGGTAGTAAGTACTTGGGGTTTGGTACCAAGTACTTGGGGTATGGTGGTAAGTACTTGGGGTATGGTGGTAAGTACTTGGGGAATGGTGGTAAGTACTTGGGGTAAGGTGGTAAGTACTTGGGGTTTGGTACCAAGTACTTGGGGTTTGGTACCAAGTACTTGGGGAATGGTAGTAAGTACTTGGGGTATGGTAGTAAGTACTTGGGGTTTGGTACCAAGTACTTGGGGTATGGTAGTAAGTACTTGGGGTTTGGTACCAAGTACTTGGGGTATGGTTGTAAGTACTTGGGGTATGGTAGTAAGTACTTGGGGTATGGTGGTAAGTACTTGGGGTTTGGTACCAAGTACTTGGGGTATGGTAGTAAGTACTTGGGGTATGGTAGTAAGTACTTGGGGTATGGTAGTAAGTACTTGGGGAATGGTAGTAAGTACTTGGGGTATGGTAGTAAGTACTTGGGGTTTGGTGGTAAGTACTTGGGGTATGGTGGTAAGTACTTGGGGTATGGTGGTAAGTACTTGGGGTATGGTGGTAAGTACTTGGGGTATGGTGGTAAGTACTTGGGGTATGGTGGTAAGTACTTGGGGTATGGTGGTAAGTACTTGGGGTATGGTAGTAAGTACTTGGGGTTTGGTACCAAGTACTTGGGGTATGGTGGTAAGTACTTGGGGTTTGGTACCAAGTACTTGGGGTTTGGTACCAAGTACTTGGGGAATGGTAGTAAGTACTTGGGGTATGGTAGTAAGTACTTGGGGTATGGTGGTAAGTACTTGGGGTATGGTGGTAAGTACTTGGGGTATGGTGGTAAGTACTTGGGGTATGGTGGTAAGTACTTAGGGTATGGTGGTAAGTACTTGGGGTATGGTGGTAAGTACTTGGGGTATGGTGGTAAGTACTTGGGGTATGGTCGTAAGTACTTGGGGTATGGTAGTAAGTACTTGGGGTTTGGTAGTAAGTACTTGGGGTATGGTAGTAAGTACTTGGGGTATGTAGGTAAGTACTTGGGGTATGGTGGTAAGTACTTGGGGTATGGTGGTAAGTACTTGGGGTTTGGTACCAAGTACTTGGGGTATGGTAGTAAGTACTTGGGGTATGGTAGTAAGTACTTGGGGTATGGTAGTAAGTACTTGGGGTATGGTAGTAATTACTTGGGGTTTGGTACAAAGTACTTGGGGTATGGTACCAAGTACTTGGGGTATGTAGGTAAGTACTTGGGGTATGGTGGTAAGAACTTGGGGTATGGTGGTAAGTACCTGGGGTATGGTGGTAAGTACTTGGGGTATGGTGGTAAGTACTTGGGGTATGGTGGTAAGTACTTGGGGTATGGTAGTAAATACTTGGGGTATGGTGGTAAGTACTTGGGGTATGGTAGTAAGCACTTGGGGTATGGTAGTAAGTACTTGGGGTATGGTAGTAAGTACTTGGGGTATAGTAGTAAGTACTTGGGGTATGGTAGTAAGTACTTGGGGTATGGTAGTAAGTACTTGGGGTTTGGTACCAAGTACTTGGGGTATAGTAGTAAGTACTTGGGGTATGGTGGTAAGTACTTGGGGTATGGAAGTAAGTACTTGGGGTTTGGTACCAAGTACTTGGGGTTTGGTACCAAGTACTTGGGGTATGGTAGTAAGTACTTGGGGTATGGTAGTAAGTACTTGGGGTATGGTAGTAAGTACTTGGGGTTTGGTACCAAGTACTTGGGGTATGGTGGTAAGTACTTGGGGAATGGTGGTAAGTACTTGGGGTAAGGTGGTAAGTACTTGGGGTTTGGTACCAAGTACTTGGGGTTTGGTACCAAGTACTTGGGGAATGGTAGTAAGTACTTGGGGTATGGTAGTAAGTACTTGGGGTTTGGTACCAAGTACTTGGGGTATGGTAGTAAGTACTTGGGGTTTGGTACCAAGTACTTGGGGTATGGTTGTAAGTACTTGGGGTATGGTAGTAAGTACTTGGGGTATGGTGGTAAGTACTTGGGGTTTGGTACCAAGTACTTGGGGTATGGTAGTAAGTACTTGGGGTTTGGTACCAAGTACTTGGGGTATGGTAGTAAGTACTTGGGGTATGGTAGTAAGTACTTGGGGTTTGGTACCAAGTACTTGGGGTATGGTGGTAAGTACTTGGGGTATGGTGGTAAGTACTTGGGGTATGGTGGTAAGTACTTGGGGTATGGTGGTAAGTACTTGGGGTATGGTGGTAAGTACTTGGGGTATGGTGGTAAGTACTTGGGGTATGGTGGTAAGTACTTGGGGTTTGGTACCAAGTACTTGGGGTATGGTAGTAAGTACTTGGGGTATGGTAGTAAGTACTTGGGGTATGGTAGTAAGTACTTGGGGTATGGTAGTAAGTACTTGGGGTTTGGTACCAAGTACTTGGGGTATGGTACCAAGTACTTGGGGTATGTAGGTAAGTACTTGGGGTATGGTGGTAAGTACTTGGGGCATGGTGGTAAGTACCTGGGGTATGGTGGTAAGTACTTGGGGTATGGTGGTAAGTACTTGGGGTATGGTGGTAAGTACTTGGGGTATGGTAGTAAGTACTTGGGGTTTGGTAGTAAGTACTTGGGGTATGGTAGTAAGTACTTGGGGTATGTAGGTAAGTACTTGGGGTATGGTGGTAAGTACTTGGGGTATGGTGGTAAGTACTTGAGGTATGGTGGTAAGTACTTGGGGTATGGTGGTAAGTACTTGGGGTATGGTGGTAAGTACTTGGGGTATGGTATTAAGTACTTGGGGTATGGTGGTAAGTACTTGGGGTATGGTAGTAAGCACTTGGGGTATGGTAGTAAGCACTTGGGGTATGGTAGTAAGCACTTGGGGAATGGTAGTAAGTACTTGGGGTATGGTAGTAAGTACTTGGGGTATGGTGGTAAGTACTTGGGGTATGGTGGTAAGTACTTGGGGTATGGTGGTAAGTACTTGGGGTATGGTGGTAAGTACTTGGGGTATGGTGGTAAGTACTTGGGGTATGGTGGTAAGTACTTGGGGTATGGTGGTAAGTACTTGGGGTATGGTGGTAAGTACTTGGGGTATGGTGGTAAGTACTTGGGGTATGGTAGTAAGTACTTGGGGTATGGTGGTAAGTACTTGGGGTATGGTAGTAAGCACTTGGGGTATGGTAGTAAGCACTTGGGGTATGGTAGTAAGTACTTGGGGTATGGTAGTAAGTACTTGGGGTATGGTAGTAAGTACTTGGGGTATGGTGGTAAGTACTTGGGGTATGGTGGTAAGTACTTGGGGTATGGTGGTAAGTACTTGGGGAATGGTGGTAAGTACTTGGGGTAAGGTGGTAAGTACTTGGGGTTTGGTACCAAGTACTTGGGGTTTGGTACCAAGTACTTGGGGAATGGTAGTAAGTACTTGGGGTATGGTAGTAAGTACTTGGGGTTTGGTACCAAGTACTTGGGGTATGGTAGTAAGTACTTGGGGTTTGGTACCAAGTACTTGGGGTATGGTTGTAAGTACTTGGGGTATGGTAGTAAGTACTTGGGGTATGGTGGTAAGTACTTGGGGTTTGGTACCAAGTACTTGGGGTATGGTAGTAAGTACTTGGGGTATGGTAGTAAGTACTTGGGGTATGGTAGTAAGTACTTGGGGAATGGTAGTAAGTACTTGGGGTATGGTAGTAAGTACTTGGGGTTTGGTGGTAAGTACTTGGGGTATGGTGGTAAGTACTTGGGGTATGGTGGTAAGTACTTGGGGTATGGTGGTAAGTACTTGGGGTATGGTGGTAAGTACTTGGGGTATGGTGGTAAGTACTTGGGGTATGGTGGTAAGTACTTGGGGTATGGTAGTAAGTACTTGGGGTTTGGTACCAAGTACTTGGGGTATGGTGGTAAGTACTTGGGGTTTGGTACCAAGTACTTGGGGTTTGGTACCAAGTACTTGGGGAATGGTAGTAAGTACTTGGGGTATGGTAGTAAGTACTTGGGGTATGGTGGTAAGTACTTGGGGTATGGTGGTAAGTACTTGGGGTATGGTGGTAAGTACTTAGGGTATGGTGGTAAGTACTTGGGGTATGGTGGTAAGTACTTGGGGTATGGTGGTAAGTACTTGGGGTATGGTCGTAAGTACTTGGGGTATGGTAGTAAGTACTTGGGGTTTGGTAGTAAGTACTTGGGGTATGGTAGTAAGTACTTGGGGTATGTAGGTAAGTACTTGGGGTTTGGTACCAAGTACTTGGGGTATGGTTGTAAGTACTTGGGGTATGGTAGTAAGTACTTGGGGTATGGTGGTAAGTACTTGGGGTTTGGTACCAAGTACTTGGGGTATGGTACCAAGTACTTGGGGTTTGGTACCAAGTACTTGGGGAATGGTAGTAAGTACTTGGGGTATGGTAGTAAGTACTTGGGGTTTGGTACCAAGTACTTGGGGTATGGTAGTAAGTACTTGGGGTTTGGTACCAAGTACTTGGGGTATGGTGGTAAGTACTTGGGGAATGGTGGTAAGTACTTGGGGTAAGGTGGTAAGTACTTGGGGTTTGGTACCAAGTACTTGGGGTATGGTAGTAAGTACTTGGGGTTTGGTACCAAGTACTTGGGGTATGGTAGTAAGTACTTGGGGTATGGTAGTAAGTACTTGGGGTTTGGTACCAAGTACTTGGGGTATGGTGGTAAGTACTTGGGGTATGGTGGTAAGTACTTGGGGTATGGTGGTAAGTACTTGGGGTATGGTGGTAAGTACTTGGGGTATGGTGGTAAGTACTTGGGGTATGGTGGTAAGTACTTGGGGTATGGTGGTAAGTACTTGGGGTTTGGTACCAAGTACTTGGGGTATGGTAGTAAGTACTTGGGGTATGGTAGTAAGTACTTGGGGTATGGTAGTAAGTACTTGGGGTATGGTAGTAAGTACTTGGGGTTTGGTACCAAGTACTTGGGGTATGGTACCAAGTACTTGGGGTATGTAGGTAAGTACTTGGGGTATGGTGGTAAGTACTTGGGGCATGGTGGTAAGTACCTGGGGTATGGTGGTAAGTACTTGGGGTATGGTGGTAAGTACTTGGGGTATGGTGGTAAGTACTTGGGGTATGGTAGTAAGTACTTGGGGTTTGGTAGTAAGTACTTGGGGTATGGTAGTAAGTACTTGGGGTATGTAGGTAAGTACTTGGGGTATGGTGGTAAGTACTTGGGGTATGGTGGTAAGTACTTGTGGTATGGTGGTAAGTACTTGGGGTATGGTGGTAAGTACTTGGGGTATGGTGGTAAGTACTTGGGGTATGGTAGTAAGTACTTGGGGTATGGTGGTAAGTACTTGGGGTATGGTAGTAAGCACTTGGGGTATGGTAGTAAGCACTTGGGGTATGGTAGTAAGCACTTGGGGAATGGTAGTAAGTACTTGGGGTATGGTAGTAAGTACTTGGGGTATGGTGGTAAGTACTTGGGGTATGGTGGTAAGTACTTGGGGTATGGTGGTAAGTACTTGGGGTATGGTGGTAAGTACTTGGGGTATGGTGGTAAGTACTTGGGGTATGGTGGTAAGTACTTGGGGTATGGTGGTAAGTACTTGGGGTATGGTGGTAAGTACTTGGGGTATGGTGGTAAGTACTTGGGGTATGGTAGTAAGTACTTGGGGTATGGTGGTAAGTACTTGGGGTATGGTAGTAAGCACTTGGGGTATGGTAGTAAGCACTTGGGGTATGGTAGTAAGTACTTGGGGTATGGTAGTAAGTACTTGGGGTATGG